>NW_027624501.1:0-8144 GCF_034508935.2 Berghia stephanieae | reverse complement strand
CCTTTTCCTTGAAAGGACATAAATCAAAACCCAATAAAATCAAAAAATTTAAATTTGCCCATATTTTTTAGGGGTTTTTTTACAGTTTTTTTAAAAATAAATTGGTTTATTGGTCACCCCTTTGGGTTAAATTCACAAGGGGAAAGGGTGGGAAATTGGTTGGTTTGGTTTTCCCTGGAAAAGGGCCCCAACCACCGGGGGCCCCAAGGGTTTTTTCCCTTCCCTTGCTAGAAACTTGCCAAAAAAGCATCAATTGTAGTGGCTTCGGCCCCCATTTTAGCGTAAAAAGGGTTCCCTTTTTCTCTCCCGGGGTACGCGGCAAAAAAGGAAAAACCACAGAAAATTTGTTTTTCTGTGGGGTTATGGGCCCCTTGGAATTTTGTTTTTTCCCCCTCTTCTTTTGCCCCTAAAAGGTCTGGTTTTTTTTTTTTTCTTGATGATTTGGGCTTTTCACGGGGGTTTTGATTTTAAAATTTAAAAAAGGTTTAAAATTTGCTAAAAATTTTCTGCGGTGTTCAAAATTTGGGCCCAACTGTATTTTTTTTCCAAAACCCCATGTTTAAAAAATAAAAACTTGAGGTTTTGGATGCCCTTTTTCGGGAACGTCCCCGTCCCAGCCCCTTCTTTGCACTAAAAATTTTTTTTTGAGAACTTTTTTTGGGGGGGGGGGAAACCCAAAAAAGGGGGAAGGGAAAATTTTCCAGAACAGGCCTTTAAAAAATGTTTTTTTTGCTTTTTCCTTGTTTTTCGGGACAAATTTTTTAAGGTTTCCCCCCAAAAAAATCCCATTGTTTTGGGGTTTTTCCCTTTAAATTTGGGTAAATTCTTTTTAATTTAGGTTCATCCCATCAAGGCCCTTTTTTCTTTCTAACCCCAAGAATTTTGAAACCCTTCACTGCCTCCAAAAAAATTTTCCCTTTTGTTTTTTTTTTCAACCCTTTTTGGGACCCCCCAAATTTTTAAAAAAAAAAACAAAATTTTTTTCTTTTTCCCTTAATTGTAATCAAAATTGAAAATAAAAACAATTTCCCAAAAACCCCCTCCCCCTTTTTTTTTAAAAAGAAAAAAATCCAAAAGGAAAAAAAGAAAGAAATTTTTTTGTAAAAAGGGGGTTAGGAAGGGGGAAAAAAAGGGAAAACCCATTAAAAGTTTTTTATTTTCTTCCCTTTTTATTATTTTTAAATTTTTTCCCGTAAAAGGGCAAAATAACTGAATTGTGAAAGGAGAAGAAAAAAATTTCGGCCCTCTTCTTATTATTTTTAAGACCTGAAAAACCCCAAATTCAATTAACAAAAATCAGCCCCTTTGTCAAAATTCCAAAAAATTTTAAAAAAAAAAAAAAAAAAAAAAAAAAAAAAGAAAAAAAAAAAGAAAAAAAAAATTAAAAAACCCCGAAGTCGAATGCCCGAAAAATAATTGGGGAGTGTTCCACCCGCTACGCAAGCTCAGGGGGAACCCGTTTATTTTAACAAATGAAATATATTGCCAAAAACAAATCACGCTTTTAAAAAAGGGCGGGGGTTTTGCCCCCTTTCCCCGGGTTTAATTTTTCACACATCTTTTCTTTAAAATTAAATTTTTTAATTTTCCCCAACCCCGTCGGGGATCCCAACTGTAGCCAATTTAAATGACCCCCGACCGAAATTTCACTTTTTTCCAACTAACCAAAAAATTGCCCAAATTTTCCCTTCGGCTCAAAACTATGATAAAGAAAATTTTGGCGAATGCCGCAAGCCCCTTTTTGAAAGACATTTTCCAAATCAAAAGGGTTAAAAATAGTTTGCTACAACCACTTTTTCGATTCCCCCCAGTTGAAAACAAACTGGTTGACCGTTTCCCAAAAACTAAATTTTATTACCGTTTTCATAAGGAAAAAATTAAAAGGAAACCCCAAATTAAATTCCCGTAAAAATTTCGGGAAATTTTTTTTTTGGCCCTTTTTTTTTTGCTCAAGCCCAAGGGGAAGCTTGTTTGTTTTGGGGGCGTTTTCCCTTTCATTTCGATTCTTTGAATTTTTCCGCTACGCCTGCCGAAGTTTCTTCTTGATAATTCACTTCTACTTAATAATTCAGTGTATTGGCCTGAAGTCATATTTATTTAAGTTTTTTTTTCTCTGTCATTTACTGATTGAAAATCAAGTTTGCTCATTGCTACATTATTCTAATGTTCTCACATTGGCTGAGTGTTCGTGGATCGCAATTCAGACTTGTCGAGCATCGATAAAGATGTGAGTCCGTGAGGAATAAATTCAATTGGTCATGGCTAGAAGTTAAAGGTGATAATGGTGATTATTTTTCTATGTCAAAAAAATTCAGAGGCAGGAATATGACTTTGATGAAGTCATCTTTACCTATATGAATGACATGCTTATTTAGCATTCCTTCTACATCAAATTATGGCAGTCATACTTCCAGTAAGAAATAACACCCACTATTTTGATATATTGTATTTATCACTCTCCTCTCCAATGATGCCTTATTTTAAAAAAAAAATAATTGAATCTTCAGTTTGTCGAAGAGTTTCAGTCAATTTTTATAGAGCTCATTTACAGGTCTAATATATATATATTATCACCGTACAGTGAAAATAGCCTAAAACACTATTTTCACCGTACGGTGAAAATAGTCAGCCATATATATATATATATATATATTTATATTATATATATATATAATATATATATATAAAAATACAATATATATATATATATTGTATTTTTTTTCTACTGGAAAGCCATTTGTTCAACTTTTTCATTATTTTCACAGGCAAGTCTACTTTGAGAAGCAGAAGTTCAGTGTTGATGAGCTGATTGGACAAACATATGGATCAACATTTGAGATTGATAAGGCAAGCTTGTCAAAGTGGACACCAAAAAGTCTGCATCAGAGTTTGATTCAAATGGTAAACAAAGATAAATTCTCACTTTTTGAAATCTCAAAATAAACTATACTTGCGATCATCAATTATGTTCTCATTGTGAATAACTGAGTACAGACTGTGATGGGTTAGGAGAAGATGGTGTATAACAGATTGTGCTATCACTTTGACGATCTGGTCTTATGTCCGGTTATGGAATTTTATTATCGTAACATTTGTTTGTCACTTTGTTAGTCTGCCCAAAAATGAGTAATTCTTGAATTGTTTTGGTCTTTATTTGAAAAATAAAGTTTTATCCATGTATTATATATGTATGATATTTTTAGATGTTTTTAATCAAATATCTATATTTTAAATTCTGAATACTTCAGTCCAAGAACCAGTACAGACAATAGAGATTTACAAGATTTGGATTCAATCAAAACTGTCTAAAGACGACATTATGAAATGAGGAGGAGGGTGTTGCTGGAGAGGTAAAATAACATTTTTATATAAAAAGAGGAATGGGAGGAAAAATATATTTTCCTTTGCTAACAAAGTAACTAAAATATAAGAAAAGCAGACATAAACTTAAAAAAAAGTCTTGTATAAGCTCATCATAATTTGATTTTTGTCAAGAGATTGCTATGTATATTCTTTGTATCCATACAATACGCTTTTTGACTTACAATTTGGTCCACCTTTGTAAGTATGTCTATCTTGATGATGTATCATTTGATCCTTCTCCTTGAATTAATATTTTAGTTTTACTTTCAGTTGTGATAATTTCCCCTTTAACTTTTATCTAAAGTGTAACATTAGTCAACAAACCGCTTTTAGTTCCTTCCAACATAAAATAAAGGATTTCATCTTGTATACCCAGAATCTGCTTGCTATGTGGGCTTTGTGTATTATATGAAAAGTAACATTCAATCTTAATCCATTCAACTCTGTTCTTTGCAAAGGAGAGTTGTTTGTCCAAAATATTTGTCCTTTTTTTATTGATTGAAGTCTCTCAATATTTTCATTATTCTTGTAGTTAATCTGGTGATGTCTTTTCTCTTGTAGTTTCAAGGTTTCTTTGATATGTATTATAATCAAATGGTCAGTTAAGGTAAACATTAGATATATATACTCTCTCTTTACGATTTTTTGCCATGTTCCAAGAATTCTATTTTAATTTTTACAAAAACATGTATAGAAATGCAATTTTCAGTTGCTCGGTGTAATGAATCGGGCTGCTCTCGGAAAGTCAGCAGAGCCTGATAACCCAAAACGTCAACATAAAGAAAAGACTAGGAGAAAGATAGACAGAAGGAACTCGTGATAAGTTCCCTGGGAGATCAGGCCAATGCACTGAGCTAACTGAACAGAGGGAGAGAGAAAGAAGAAGCCTATGTTTCACAGCTAGACAGTGGTAGTGGAATAACAATGATAAATAATAGACATCAAGATTAACAAACACAACACGTTTTATTACAGAAACTAAGTTACATCTACAACACAAATAGGTATGACACAGCTCTACTTATCCATTCATCCTGCTTGTCTCTCTCCTGCCATCCATGAAGAAGGAACACCACTATAATAAATAAGATAAACACGACCGCTGGCACTATTTTGTCCAGCTCACCAAAACTTAAAGTACTCCCTCTGACTTCCTGTGCCTCGCTTTATATGGTGATGGTTCAAACCCCCTGATTGGGTGGTGTTCAGAAAATAATAATAATAATAATAATAATAATAATAATCTTTATTGTCCAAATTAAAGGCAATTCATGTGAGGTAAACAATGCTCAGTTTGGTTCATGGTATGAACATCAACACATTTACAAATACAGACACAGCCATACACGAACATACACGCTTGCACATTGTTTCTACACGTGTTACAAAAGAAATGAGCGTACATACAAACACATATACATACATACATACATACATACATACATACATGCAGACATACATACAAACCAGCATATCATCGTATATGCATGCCTACATTCATACATACATACATACATACATACATATATACATACACACAGACACACACACAGACAGATAGAACGATACGATATATTTGCTGGGACAGAGATAACCATATTATAAATATAGTGTCTTTATTAAGAAGAAGATGGCAATGATTGTGATGATGATGATGATGATGATGATGGATGATTTTGATGATTGATGATGATGATGATGATGTTGATGATGATGACTACGATAATGATGATGATGATGATGATGATGATGATGATGATGATGATGATGATGATGATGATGATGATGATGATAACGACGGCGGCAATGTCGATGATGATGATTCACGACATGCTTCTCGTTATTTTCATTGGTTGTCTCATTTTTCCACAGAAGATTTGTTAATTAATTTTATGGCGGTTGGAATAAAGGTTGTCTTATGTCGATTTGTCCGACATTTTGCTTTTTGATACCGTCTTCCGGAGCGCAGAAGTTGGAATTTTTCGTTCAGCGGATGCTTTTTTCGTTGATAATGTTAAAGATTTCTTCTCAACTGCTTTTAATATAAGTTGTGTCAAGGCTTCTAAGGTCTGTGTTAATTATTTTGAAGCCTCTCTGAGGGTTCTATGTAGTTTGGATTTTTCTTTTGTTCCACAGCTTCCTACCACGTTGTGATCCCAAACAAAAACGATACTCAATATTAATGACTTGTAGATTGTATCATGGTCTTTCTGTTCACATTGAAAGACCTTAATTTTCTGAGTATATACAAGCGCTGGTTACATTTTTTGATGACATTGTTGGTGTGCGATTCAAATTTTAGATGTTACTATAATTACACCAAGGTATTTAAACGTTTCAACAGTTTCAACCCCCTTTGATTGTTAATTTTTGTTATTTGTCTTGCTCTTTTTCCTATTTTTTGTGATCAAACAGTTTTTCCCCTTTGTTTTTGGTTACATTGAGCTCTAGACAGTTTCGGCAACCATTTGCTGAATTTACTAACTTGCTCGTGTATTTAAATTCGGAGACGGAATCATTGAGCAGGCCGAGTATTGCGGTGTCATCAGCATACTTGATGAGTTGGCAGTTATCAAAGCTAGCCAACAATCGTTTGTTAGAGGATGTAAAGTAAGGTGAGCTTACAACAAGATATGAAGTAAATAAAAAAGTCCCAGAAGACAATAGAGAATAAAATTTTTCGCGGCGGTGGGGGGTTTAACCTGCGACCTTATTGGTACGAAACTCCGCCTGGGGTGAGGCGGGGCCCTCTACCGTGTGGTATCCCAAAACACAAAAATTCGTTTCAAACCAAAGTCTTCTAGACCCCTTCTCTCCCCCCACTTTTTGAGACCCCGATTCGTTCGTACACCCCATCCGAATAATTTTGCCCGCAGTTAGCTTAAAGCCAATTTTAACACAAAATATAACATAGAAACGTTGAACAGTGGGTATGCTGGGTGATGGGTGAATTTTTAATTCGAAAAAGGGATGGAGCAGGACTTATGTTGGTAACAAAAAAGTATGAAGTGAATAGAAAAGGCCAAAAGACAATAGGAAAAAAAAATTTTCGCGGCGGTGGTGGGGTTTGAACCTGCGCCTTATTGGTACGACAACTCCGCTGGAGGGGAGCGTGGCTTACGTGGGGAGTTTCCACGAACACAAAAATATCGTTTCAAACCCCAAGTCATTACTAGATCCTCTCCCCCCCCACTTTGAGACGCCGATTCGTTCGTACCCCCATCGCAAAAAAAATTTTTGACCAGCAGTTAAGCTTAATAGCCAATTTCAACACAAACTTTAACTGAAACGATTGAGACAGTGGTATGCTCCGGTTTTTGGGGGTAAATTTTTTAAATTTAGAAAAGTGAGTGGAGCAGGCATTTGTGGTAACAAAAAGTATGAAGGAATAAAAAAAGTGCAGAAGCAATAGAAAATAAAAATTTTTCGCGGCGGTGGTGGGGTTTAAACCTGCGACCTTATTGGTAGACAACTCCGCCTGGCAGGTGGAGCGGGGCTCTACCTTTGGGAGCTATCCAGAACACAAAAATTTCGTTTCAAACCCAAAGTCATTACTAGACCCCTTCTTCCCACTTCTTGAGACCGCGATTCGTTGTACACCACCATGCGAAAATTTTGCCCGCGTTAGCTTAATACCAATATTTCAACACAAAATATAACATAGAAAGTTTGAGACATTGGTATCCCCCGGTGTATGGGGTAAATTTTTAATCAGAAAGTGAGTGGAGCAGGCATTATTTGGTAACAAAAAAGATATAAAGTGAATAGAAAAGTGCCAGAGAAAATAGAAAATAAAAATTTTTCGCGGCGGGGTGGGGTTTAAACCCTGCGCCTTATTGGTACGACAACTCCCCCTGGCAGGTGAGAGCGTGGCTCTACCGTGTGAGCTATCCACGAAACAAAAAAATTTCGTTTAAACAAATTCATTACTAGATCCTTCTCTCCCCCATTCTTGGACCGCCGATTCGTTCGTAACCACCATCGCGAATAATTTTGACCAGCAGTTAAGCTTAATAGCCAATATTCCAACACAAACATATAACATAGAACGATTGAGACATTGAGTATGCTCCGGTGTATGGGGTGAATTTTTAATTCAGAAAAGTGAGTGGGGGCAGGCACTTATTTTTGGTAACAACAAGATATGAAGTGAATAGAAAAGTGCCAGAAGACAATAGAGAATAAAAATTTTTCGCGGCGGTGGTGGGGTTTGAACCTGCGACCTTATTGGTACGAAAACTCCGCCTGGCAGGTGAGAGCGTGGCTCTACCGTGTGAGCTACCCACGAAACACAAAATATTCGTTTCAAACCAAAGTCATTACTAGATCCCTCTCTCACCCACTTCTTTGAGACCGCCGATTCGTTCGTACACCCACCATCGCGAATAATTTTGACCAGCAGTTAAGCTTAATAGCCAATATTCTCAACACAAACATATAACATAGAAACGATTGAGACATGAGTATGCTCCGGTGTATGGGGTGAATTTTTAATTCAGAAAAGTGAGTGAGCAGGCACTTATGTTGGTAACAACAAGATATGAAGTGAATAGAAAGTGCCAGAAGACAATAGAGAATAAAAATTTTTCGCGGCGGTGGTGGGTTTGAACTGCGACCTATTGGTACGACAACTCCGCCTGGCAGGTGAGAGCGTGGCTCTACCGTGTGAGCTATCCACGAACACAAAAATTTCGTTTCAAACCAAAGTCTTACTAGATCCCTCTCTCACCCACTTTTTGAGACCGCCGATTCGTTCGTACCCACCATCGCGAATAATTTTG
>NW_027624500.1:0-23657 GCF_034508935.2 Berghia stephanieae | reverse complement strand
AGTAACTAATAACGGGTTTTTAAACAATCGAACAATGGGGGATGCCCTTATGAAATATTTCCCTCCCGACACATAAACGTGACCCAAAGGGAGAAAAACATTATAAATCTGACATTTTTTTGATTTTTAAAAATTCTGATCGCTTGAAAAGTGAAAATTTTCCCTACCCAGCATGTGGGAATAAAAAGAAACCTAATTTCTTTTTTTAGAAACCAAATTTTTTTCGTTGCTTTTAAATTTAGGGCCCTTTCACTTAGCTTTTCACCCCCCCTTTCCCCCCCCCACCCCTCTCTCGATGGTATTTATTTCCCCGATCGATAACAAAAAATTGTCATGGTCCTTTGGGTGTAAGGGAAAAATACCTCAAACCAACGCAAAATGAAAAAACGAGCCATAATCGCACCGGGTTTATAAAACCTAAAATTTCCCGTTTTTTTTTTTTTCCTCGCTGGGTTTCTTTTTAAGGAATGTCGGGGTTAATAAGAAAAACGAGTGGTAATCAACATCGTAATCTCCTAAACACACCAAAACACTTTTCTTTCCCGGGAAAATTTTTTCCCTTTAAAATATAAACCCGTTTTAACGCCACCCCCCCCCCCCCCCCCGATTTTTATAAAAATATCCCCAAATCGGGATTTCAAAAAAAAACAAACCCCCGGGTTTAAAAAACTTTTTGACATTTGGGGAAGATAAATTTAATCGTTTCGTTTAACCGGGGGGAAAAAATTTTCCTTTGTCAAAAAATTTTTTTTAATGAGTTTTAGCCCAGGGGAAAACAAAAGGCAAATTAACGCTTCAAAGGACCCCCCCCAAAATTGGGTTACTGCTTCATTCTCACACAGAAATTCCGTTGAAATTGGAAACTAAGCGAAATCGTCCCCCCGAGGCATACTGTTACTGTTGGAAGCCAAAGGAGTCCAGTTTAGAAAAGTTTTTGGGGCCCCAAGGGAGCTAAGTGGGCACCTAAATAAATTTTTTTTTTTGGGTTTGGGCTGCTTTTGGTGTTTATTGAAGGTAGCCCAAAAATTTCTCGAGACAAGGGCCCTACTGACTGGCATTCACCGCTTAAAACAATTATATATATATATTATATATAATATATTTTATTTTTAATATATATATAATATATAATATATAAAAACATGTTGGGAAGAACTGTCTTTGTCATTTCACCTTAAAATTAGATGATCTTCAATTTCCCAAAAGGGCTCAAAAATTTTAAAGACATCTTTGAAATCTCGGTTTTTAGATTTTCATATGATTTTTTTTCATTCTACTTTAGAAGTCAAAGTTGATTGACAATTTTGGGGGGATATTTAAATCGATAAATTTTAAGAAGTAAAAAAGTTGATTGCCCAATTTGGGGGGATTTTTAAAATCGTAAATTTTAAAAGTCAAATTGATTGACAATTTTGGGGGATTTTTAAAATTTCGATGAATTTAGAAGTCAAAGTTGTCTGCCAAAATACAAAATAAAAAAGGTTTTTGTTTTTGAAAGACATAGGGGGGGGGGGCATCAGGGGAAAGATTACCATTCATGAACTCGGATGCCTAAATTATATACTCGTTTTACAAAAAATTTGGGTCAAAAACCACCCTTTCCCAATAGTGACAAAAAAAAAGACTTTCATCTTGTAAAAAACTCTAAAAAACCGGAGACAGATAAATTTTAGGGCCCAATATGCAAATCATTAGGGGGTTATATGATTTCAAAGGACCTTTAAAAAATCAAAATCATATCTAATATGGAAAATAAATATATATTTTAAGAGTTGATACAAATTAAAACATATCGGATAAAAAAACGCCAAAAATTAAACAACAAACAAAAAAAAAAAAAAAAGAAAAAAAAACAAAGTTTTGAGTTGACAACACGCTGGTCAAACCGTACTGGGGAAAAAACAAAATTTTTTAAAAATTTGGACAAAATGTCGTTTTTAAAATTATCGATCGATTTAAAGGACTCACCCCTTTGGGCAAAAACTCTAAAACCCGGGACTTTGCCGAATTTTAAATCCCATCACAAAAATAAAAAACAAAGCACTGCCCCCAAAAAAATTTTAACGAAAGCCCGGGTTTACGAAAATTTCTAAACAAAACAAAAAAACCAACTTTTTAAACTTTAAAGGTTTTAAAAAAAATTTTGTGGGGTTGGCCTTTTTAAATTTCCCGGATGGCAAGTTGTGGTTTCTTAGTTTTGATAAGAATAAATACATGCGCTTGGATAAAAAAAAAAGTTTTCCAAAAAAAAACTTTTTTTCCACCCGGGAAGTAAAAATAGCGGACCAACACAAAAAACTATGTTTAACCATTGAACTTTTATAGTCGGGGTTAAAAACAAGGGGAAATTCAATATCAATGTCCCGTCGCCCGCAACGGGGGCCCAAATCTTTTTTCTAAACAAAAAAATTTCATTATTTTTTATTCTTCAAGCTGGCAAAAAATTTTTCAAAAGTCTTGTGACCAAAAATGTTAAAATAAAAAAAATGATCAAATTTATGGTTTTTTTTTTTTCCTTTTGGATTCGCTTTTTTTGCTCGCCGGAGAAATATTTCATACTGCGTCCGCCATTTTTCCGAATTTTTAAAGAGCCAGTTTTTCTAAGTTACCAGCGTCATTGGGAAAGGAAATTGACTTTACAAACTGTTAAAAGAGTATTAAGTGAAATTACTAAAAAAGGGGGATGGCAAAAAAAACAATAAAAAAAACCCGAGTGACTCTTTCTTCTTTCTTTTCTATAAAGTTTACACCCTGCATAGAAATCATGAACCCCGCCGAGGCTTTTTTAAAAACGGCCGCCCGTGACGGGGAACAGCTTTAAGCCATCAGTCAACAAAAAACAACAGAAAAACTTCCTTTAAGTCCCGGGTTTGAGATTTTTTGACAAAATGCGCTAGGGGTCTAGGGGGAAAGAACCCCGGCTTTTGGTGGGAAGGTCCGGAAATTCGAGCCTCGCGCCCCGGTGCATATTTATTCCTTGGAAAAAAGGCTTTTATTAAATTTCTCTAAACCTTACCAGGGAAAAATGAGTACCGGGCCTTTTTAACAGTGCGGGTCTTTGTCCAAAAAATTGTAAAAAAGCCCTAACAGGCGCCCAGGGCCCGCCAAACTTTTAAAATTTTTCCCTTTTAAAACCGGGGCCCCTTTTTAAAGCGCTTTGAACATTTTTAGTGGATATTGCGCTATAAAAAAGGGCTAAATTTATTTAAATTTTTTAATTTTTTTAAACCCGATTTTTTATTTGAAGGACGAGTTTCGGGAAAAATTTGTTAAAATGTTTTTTTTCTAAAGTAGGGAAAGGCAGTGAGTGTCTTAGCGAAAAGGGCTGTCATCCCCAAACCCGACGAAATTACACTGTTGCGTAAATATGAATACGACCTTAAAAAAGTAGTGATTCCACCCTCGAAAAAATCATCATTAAGACATCCTTTACTAAACACCACCTGCACCACCCCCATAAACATCATCGTCTTTGCATTTTTAAATTTATTATTTTTATTATTATTATTTTTATTATTATTATTTTTTAAATTTTTAAATTTATTTTATTATTACCATGATTTTATTATTAATATTATTATTATCACATCATCATAAACATCATCATCATAAACATCATCACATCATCATCATCATTCATCCATCATATCATCATCACATCATCATCATTTTTAATTTTATTATTATTATTATTTATTATTTTTATTATTATTTTTATTTTTATTATTACCATTAGTATCATTATTTTTAATTTTTATTATTTTTAAATTTTTATTATTATTATTATTATTTTTAAATTATTATTTTTAAATTAATTAAAATTTAATTATTATAATCGTTATCTTTATTATTCTAGGTTTAACCGAATTGCAGTATAAGGCAGGCCCAAATTTTACTTTTTTCTATAAATGCCACGTAAATAAATTTTTGACCTTTGTTACTTTTTACATCTTTAAAAAATTTTTTTTCCCCAAATGAAAAGCAGATTATAAACCTATTTTTTTTGGGTTTTTTTTTTACAGGGAGGGTTTTTTTTTTTTGGAAATTAAAGCCCCAAAAATTAAATTATCATTTTTTTAAAATATTATTTTTTAAACTAGCCACTACAACTACTACTACTATACACAACTACTACTACTACTACTACAACAAAACCTACTACTACTACTACAAAATACTACTACTACAACTACACTACACTACTACTACTACGGGTTTGCCAAACAGGCTTTTTTTTTTTGTTGTTTCCACAATGTATGAAAAATTTTTTTTTTTTTAAAAATGGCGTTATACATTATTTTTTTATTCCGCATTTTTATATTTTTTGTATTTTTGACACCGGCCTACTATTACAATCTACTACAAAAAAGATTAAATTTGGCCCATAATGAAAGGGGGCGACGGGGAAAAATTTTTAATTTAAATTAGGCTCAATGACTTTGGGGAAATTTTTTTTATGAAAAGTGCGCAATAGTCATTTCATTTTGTTTTCTATATCTCCCACAAAAAATTTTTCTTTTTTTCCCGCAAAATGCTATTGTATGAAAACATTTCCAACCGAAAACAAACACACCCCTCTTTTTGTAGGAGCCTGTATTTTAAAATGACTTGAAAATTTTGTAGTGCGTCATCATGAATAACCCCGGGCAACCTCTTTACAACTAGAGAAAAATTAAAAAAAACTTGAATTAAATTATTGTTGATCCATCGCCCAAAAATGGTTTTAAAGTCACCTAAGTCACTACAATTTACTACTAACTACTACTACTACTCTACAACTACTACTACTACTACTACTATTTTAATTTCTGCTGCGCTACCACTACTACAACTTCAAACTACTACACAAAATTCTACTACACATTTTTTAAAACCAACTACAATACACAAACTACTACTATTTTTTTCCCCAACTCCCACTACTACTACTCCAACTACTACTACTACTACTACTACTACTACACATTTACACAAATACTAACTTTTTTTTTTTAAAGGGGAAGAAAATTTGGGGTTCATGTCCCAAATAAACGGATTAAATCAATTTTTGATCCCAAACAAAATTTTAAAGAGACAAAACCAACTCCCCTTCAAAGCGGGCCATTTTTTTCAACTCAAGATTTTTAAAGGGAATTTATTCCTTTCAAATAATAAAAGGTTTTTCAAAGTATAAGTATAAGGGGCACCGTGGCTCGGGCCGTTTGCTTCCTCCCCCGAAAGGAAACCGAGTTCGATTACCCCCACTTGCGTTGGGGGCCTTGGAAAGTAAACCTCGCCCGTAACTAAATTTGCCGCGCTGCTCTGGGGCTGACCCCCTGGGTTTTTCCAAAGTTTTTCCCCCTTAAAATAGCCCCAAAGACAAATTTCCCCTTTGGGGATGAAAAAAGGGGAAATTTTATTTTTTTTTTTTGTTTACCTGACAAAACCCCCGGTTTTGGGCGATGAGGGGTCTCATTTCGCCTAATATTCTTTTGATCTTAAGTTTTTTTTTTCCCAAAAAAGTATAGCGAAATTATCCACTATACGTGCTAAAAGCGCAAAAAAAGGGGGTTCCCCCTTCCCCAACAGCAACTTTTAAAATTTTTAGGTCGGGACATGACGCCTTTTTTGGCGATTTTATTTTTTTCCCCCGGGACATAGGCAACCGGGTTAAAAACGGCCGGGTTTAAAATTTTACATCTTAGTACGGTAAAAAAATTTGGGGAATAAAGAGCCTTCTCCAAGGACTCAACTAGGGCTCAGCGGGGCTCGAGCCCAAGACCCTTCCGATCCAAAGCGAGGGTCATAAAATAACCACAAAAGCCCAAATTTACTCGTTTAAAAACTCATGTCCTCAAACAACAAAATACCGCTATTTTTTAACGCCCTTCCCGGTAATCGGCCGCATTTTCATTATAAATTAGAATTTTTTTTAATTAAACCCTTTCTTACTTACTTAAGCCTCTTAAATTCATCGGGAACACAGGCCGCAACAGAACCTAAATCTGACTGGGTTTTTCCTTTTGGTCTTCCTAACCCGGGGCCCAATTTTTTCCGGCTGCTCTAAAACCTAGCAAGTAAAACTTCTTTTTCTTGTGCGGCAATGCGGCCTGGGGTGGTATGACACCGCTTTCGGATTGGGGGGGTCCGGGGTTCGACCCTCCCCCGGGCCGCATATTTTTAGTCTTTACTCCACATTCTCTCCCCGTACTCGGGTGTTAACTGAGTACCGGGCCCTTTAAACAGCGTTGTCTCTGCCCCGAGAAAAAAAATGTAAAACCCCTAACAGGCGTCTGCCCAAATTTCCCGAAATTTTTAAATTTTTGCTTTTTGGACCAGGAACCCTTGTAAAGCGCTTTGAGCACTTTTAGTGAATATAGCGCTAATAAAAAAGCTAAATTCTTCATTTTTTTTTTTTTTGTTTTGTTTTTTTTTACTTGAAAATTTTTCGAATTTTCTGGATTTCTGCTTCATTTTAAAACCAACGTCTTTTTTTTAAATTCGGATTTTGTTTTTTATAATTAAAAAACAAAGGGTTTTGCCCAACAGCAGATTTTAAAGGCGATGGGGTTTTGAGCGACGTCATTTCTTTTTCCCGGGGGGGAAAAAACCCAATTCATTTTGGAACCTTCGTTTTTGGAAAATGACGCAACATATTTCCATAAAAACAATGTAAAACTGGGCCCAAAAACTGGGTTCGGATGTCAGACCTGTATATTTTATAAAACCCCGGGTTGAGGCTTTTTAAAGAAGACCCAAATGATACTGCTGGGGTTTTTTTCAATGAAATTAGGATTTTTATGGGTTATGTTTTGTTTATGTAAATCTGACCCCCCCCTTTCGAAATTTTTAAATCCGTTTAAAATGCTCGATGCAAGCGCATCCCTTTTCAGCATTAATGAAAATTTGATCAAAAAAAATTTTTTAAATTTAAAATTAAACATAAATTTTCGGAGTAAACACAAGCTTTTTAAAAGCTGTGACTAGCAAAGTCCCAGGTTTGAGGTTTTTTTTGCCAAGATAATGAAATTCAAAATCGATCGATATTTAAGGGAAACGACTTTTTTGGACTTTTTTTTATAATAAAAACGTTTTTTTTTCCCCCTTCCCCAGGGGGAGGGCCGTTAACTGGTGACATTTAATTTGATTCGTGTATCTAAAAACGAAGTTTCACTTCCATGCATGCTTAGTGTATAATATTTCGAAAAATGACGCACTCGGTTTTTGTTTTTGTTTTTCCCATCCGCGTTTTTGAGTAATGCCCCCACTGAACTGTATTAACCTACTAAAAAGGGTTCAGGAAACCCCAAAATTTTTTGTTTTGGCCTTTTATACTTCCAAAGGGCAATTTTTATGAGCAATTAGCCAAGCGCATACTATCTATCCGGATGGCAATTTTAAAGAGCTTTTTTTGGCCAAAATCATACTATCTACCCGGGATGGCAAGTTATGAGCTTTTTAAACCCAAAGCGCATACTATTTTCCCGGGAAAGGGCAATGTTATGAGCTTCTTACCCAAAGCGCAAAAAAATCTATCCGAGGGCAATTTTAAATTAGTTTCCTTACCCAAAAAGCCTTACAAACCCTATCCGGATGAAAAGAAATTAGCTTCTTAGCCAAGCGCATACTGTCTATCCGGAGGGAAACCTTATGAGTTTCTTAGCCAAGCGAAATACTATAAATATATATATAATATATATAAAAATTTTAAGTGTGTGTTGTGTGTGTGTGTTGTGTTTTGTGTGTTTTTTGTGTGAAGTTGTGTGTGTATTTTTAAAAAAGGTAAAATTTTTCCTACACGCATGTTTTTGTAATCTACTTGCAGAAAATTTTCAGGTCTGAAAACCCGAACGCAATTTTTAGGAGCTTGATTTAACATTGAAGTCCCGGGAAACGACAAAGAGGTTGCGGGGTTTTGGGAGATTTTTTTCCCAAAACAACAATGAGCCCATAAAAATAGGGAATTAAATAATAGAAATGCGCGGGCAAAGAAGTTTCAAAACATTGCCACCCGGGAAGAAAAACCCGGACCAACACAGAAAACTGTGGTATCCATGAACTTTTAATAGTGGGGTTTGGGATGCATTTTAGGAAATCCCCACAAACCGGATGGCAAAATACAAAAAAAAAACCCTTTGAGTGACGCCCTATCTTAGCCCCTGATGTCACCCCCGCCCAGCAACCAGCATTTGGGTTCAAAAACAAAGAAAATGGGTATTTTTCATTTTTCCCATTTTGGCTTAAAACTTTTTTCACATGTCATGCGACCCAAAAAGAAATTAAACCCAAAACAAAACCCCGGGATTTATGATTTTTTTTTTCTCCTATGGAGAAAAACACTTTTATGCTCCGTATTTCATAAGGGCGTCTCCATTTTTCCCAATAGTTTAGAACCATTACTAATTACTATGCGCATTACAGGGAAGTGACGCCACGACTTTTTAAAACCTAATTTTTGGTTTTTAGGCCTGCACAACGCGATTATCCTTGAAGCACGGAGTTGCGACTTAATGACAAGCCAAACAAAGAATAATAGTACCGCTTCTAAGGGGCTCAAAACATTGCCATCCGGAATAAAATAACGGACAACACAGAAAAAAATGTGTAAAACCCTTTAACCCTTTTATAGATTTGTTCTAAATGACGTCACCCCAGGTCTTTTTTGTTGTTTTTTTCCAAACCGCGTTTTTGGGGTAAAGCCCCCACTAAAAATGTATTAAAAAAACTATAAACGTTCATGGATACCAAAACAGTTTTTTTTGTGTTGGTCCGTTATACTTCCGATTGTAATGTTTTAGCTTCTTAGCCAAGCGCATACTATCTATAGTCTGGTTTTAAAACATTAATGAGAATACCCATAAACTGGATAGAAATAACAATAACAAAGACCTGAGTGACGGCAACTTTCGTTCTAACCCATAACAAACCCCTTTTTTAAACATTTAAAAAAAAAAAATATAATTTTCTATGTGTCTGTTTAATGGGAAAAATCGTAGCTAGATGTGTTAAGGGGGGGTCCCCAAAAAGTATCAAAAAGTAATTTTTGTTTAGGGTTCCATAGATAACAAAAAAATTCTGAATAAAGAAAGAACGAAGTTACCAACTGGATTTTTTTATTGTTTTTTTTCCCCTCCGCGTTTTTTGAATAAATTTTCACTAAACATTAAATTCAGCTAGAAAAGAGCAAGGTTTTCACATAAATTTTGTGCTGGTCCGGGAAAAAATTTCCCAATGGCAATGTTTGGGGGAGCTTCTCACCAACAAGCACATACTTACAAACTAAATTTTTAAAAAGTCGCAGCGATGTGGGATTTAGTGGTCCTTTACTCCTATCAAAGAATTTTTTTGTTCAGCGTCGAAAGATAAAGACGATAATTTTTCGAATATTAAACGTAACAAATTGTAAAATTCTGGGACAGTGGGGCACAGGGCAAGGTTTTGCTTCTTTGCCCTGGGATACGGGTTTTGACTCCCCACCTTGGTTTAGTAGTCTTTTAAAAAATTTACCAAGGGCCCCAACTGAAAATTTAAGGTTGAATTGCGGCTTTACCCTGGGTTAAGCCAGCTTTTCCAAAAAAATAAAAACTTTTACAGCACATTTTCCCCCTTTGGGGAAATTTGAAAAGGAAATTAAATTATTATTATTATTTAAATTTTTTTAATTTAAATTTTTATTAAATTTTTATTTTTATTATTATTATTATTATTAAATTTTTAATTTTTATTATTATTATTATTATCATCATTAATTTTTATTATTTTTATTAATTTTTTTTTATTTTTTTAATTTTTATTATTATTATTATAAATTTTTTTATTATTATTTTTTATTGGGAAAAATAAAAATAATAATAATTTTAATTTAAAAAAAATAATAATAATAAAAATAATTTAAAAATAATAATAAAATTAAAAATAAAAAATAATAATAATATTCGTTAATTTATTTCCAAAAAAGAAAAATTTTGTGTTCAACGTGCATCATAAAAATGTACAAATATAAAGTTTTAAAAATTCACGGGGCAATGTAAAGTATGTTTTATATATTTTAAAATATATATGTGTGTGTGTGTGTTTTTTGCGTGTATGTAATATAATATATATATATTTTATTTTTATATATATATATATTACAAAGGAAATTTGTTTTCCCCAAAAAAACCCCAATTTTTAAAATAAATGTATAAAGGGTAAAATGTAAAATATAGAATGAAGAAAACAAAGGGGGCACTTTATTAAAGTATTTTTATTAAAAATTTTTTAATTGAAATAATTAAATTTTTCAGGCCCCTAATTTTTAAATTTTTATTTTAAAAAAATTTAAAAATTAAAACACATTGTGCGTTAAAAAATTTGAACAAAAAGAATAAAATGGAAAATTTATATTATTGTTTTTTCTGTTTTATTTTTTTATTAAAGAACGCGGGTTCCTCCTGGTAAACTTTATACATTTGTGAAGGGGGGGAAAATTAAGCTTTTATAACCTTCCCCTAGTGTACTACGACAAAATCTTCCACTTTTTAAATTTGGGGGAGAAAAACTCCTGTCTTATTAAATTATCCTGGGAAATTTTTTTTTTTAATTCACAAATAAATTTCATTTTCCACACCATACTGTAAACAAAAAAAAAAGAATGGTCTTCCCAAAAAAGACTGTAAAAAAGGGTGGAAAAAAAGTATTGTCTATGTTCCATTCTGAAAGTTTTCCGAAAAAAAACCCTTTTTATTATTCAAAAAAGTGGGTAACAGCATCGGTTTGTAAAAGCCCCCGGGAAACGTTGCAATTAAAATACCCTAATATTTTTTAAACCCAAACTTGCTCAAAAGTTTTTATTTTTTAATTTTTTAGTGGGCTGATGGAATTTGTGTTCTTTAAAAATCAAAAAACATTTTTTTGGTTATTTTAAAATTAATTTCAGGGAGTTATCCTCACACCAACCAACAAATCTGTCGATCTAAGACCTGTACGCCGTTTCACCATCTTTAAATATTAACCCTTGACGGGGCGGTGTCATCAGCAAATTTTAAAATTGGAACCAATACTTTTTCACAGTCGTAACGTCACTTCCTTCCTAATGACGCATGGTAACGTAGCAACACTGGCTCTAAACTATCGGAACAATGGCGGACGCCCGTATGAAATATTTCCCCGGCGAGCATAAAAGAGTATCCAGAGGAAAGCACCCCATAAATTTGATCATATTTTGACTTTTACACATTCTGATCACAAGGCATATGAAAAGTTCTAGCCAGCATGAAGAATAAAAAGTAATGATTTTCTTTGTTTAGAACCAAGATGGCCGCCGTTGCCGGGCGGCGTGACATCAGACTACTGAATCCAATTCATTGGTACAGTCATTTGTTAAACGTAAAGAGGGGCTCCAGTATTTGTAATGATTTTATTACATTTAATTTTTTTCCATTAATTTTATATAGATTCTGCTCTCTCTCTCTCTCTCTCTCTCTCTCTCTCTCCCCTCTCCTCTCTCTCTCTCCTCTCTCTCTCCCCTCTCTCTCGTGTCGAATGCTGAAGAAAAAATCTATATAAAGAATTGTGCAATATGCCTTTGGTTTATCTAAATGACTGTAAATTAAATTCAGCAAAATGTTAATGGCATCATCAAACTTTCTATATGCAAATTGTAAGGGATACAATAGGGGGCCGAACTGGAAATCAAGCTTTTTGAGTAGTTTGAAACATTTCAAAACAATAGATGTCAGGGCCACAGGTCTGAGATCATTCATACAAGAGACCTCGTATTTCTTAGGCACGGGGACAATTTTCGATGTTTCCAAATGACCAGAATTCAGGATTGTTGCATAGACATATTGAAAATAATAGTAAAAATATAACACAATTGGATTCAATAGTCTGATGTCACGTCCGCCCAGCAACGAGAAACTTGGTTTTAAACAAAGAAATTCGGTCCTTTTTATTCTTCATGCTGGCTAGAACTTCTTCACATATCATGCGATCAGAATTTATAAAAAAAAAACATGATCGGATTTATAATGTTTTTTCTCCTCTGGATACACTTTTATTCTCGTCGGAGAAAGTATTTTTATAAGGGCGTCCGCCATTGTTCCGATAGTTTAAAAAAAAGAAAATGAGCTTTATATAGCGCAATATCCACTAAATGTGCTAAAAGCGCTTTACAAGGGGTCCCTGGTCAACATCAACATTTAACATGTAGGAGGGACATGACGACTCTTAGGCGATATTACAATTTTTTGGACAAGACAACGCTGTTAACGGCCAGGTACTCATTTTACACCTGAGTACGGTGAGAGAATGTGAGTAAAGAGCCTTTTCCAGTGACTCAACTATGCGCTAGCGCGAGGCTCGAACCCAGGACCTACCGATCCGAAAGCGAGTGTTATACCACTAGACCACATAGCCGCACTAGAACCAGTTACTTATTTACTATGCGTCATTACAACGGAAGTGACGTCACGACTGCTGAAGCCTGTTGCTCGACACACACTTTCAAAAAACTTGCCTCCAATGCCATCTGGCCCACACGCTTACCGTACATTACACTCTCAACCTCTTCCTCACGTGCCGTCATCAAACACAATCTTCTTTCTTCTTTCTTCTTCTTCTTTCATGTCGTTTAATAATGTTGATCTAATTCCATTAATTTCATTGTCAAATTTACGATCATCAAAACGTGCGTAAAAATTATTTAATTCATTAACGTCAAGGTCGGTCAAAGAGTTGGATTTACTTTTATTGTTGATATAGTTGACGATCGTCTTCATTCACCTCCATCGACGTGTACATATAGACAGGTCTGACATCCGAACCTACTTATGGGCCTAGTTAACATTGTTCTAATGGGCAATATTTTGCGTCATTTTTTTTTAGATTTCCATTACAAGAATGCCCGTTAGGAATTGGGTTATAAGACCTGCAAATAAGTGCACGTCGCCCCATGCATACATGTATTATCATCATCATCATCATCATCATCATCATCATCACCATCATTTTCCTCTGTGAAAAATATTATAGTATACGTTATGATGAGTTTTTCCCTTTTTGGAAAATAGTTTTCAATAATATAAAATATCTCATCTTGCAACAAACAACAAAAATATAATTAAATAGAAAATTAATGAAGTAGGTGAGGTCAGAAAGGAAAATATAAAAAAGGTGAAGAGAAAAAAAAGAAAAAGAAATGTTCAAAGAACCTTCATATCTACCAGGACTTGTGTTATTTGGATGATTAAAGAAAAGACTTGGCAGAATTAAAAATACCTATAAATACCAACCAATCAGATGGTAGAAACGACGAGGGATGGACTGGCTTAATGAAGTCCCAATTTGAAAATGATAGATGCGACCTGAGTTCAAAGACAAATTAAATCTTAGTGTAAACCAGAACTGCCAAGATTTACACTGGCAAAATTGGGGGGGAAATTTTGGCAAATCTAGGACTTAAATGTGGTGGTGGTGGTGGAGGTGGTGGTGGTATGATGATGATAATGACGACAACGACGACAACGACAACGACAACGACGACGATGATGATGATGGTGATGATGATAATGATGCTGACGATGATGATGATAATGATGATGATGATGATGATGATGATGATGATGAAGACGACGACGATGATGATGAAGATGGTGATGATGACGACGACGATGATGAAGATAATGATGATGATGATGATGATGATGATGATGATGATGATGATGATGATGATGATGATGAAGATGATGAAGATGATGATGATGATGACGACGACGATGATGAAGATGATGATGACGACGACGATGATGATGATGATGATGATGATGATGATCGATGACGATGATGATGATTCTTTTTTCCTGTAATGATGAAATAAAATCAAAATCGAGAGGATAGCTCCTAATTAGGGAATCGGGAATTGGGAAGAAATAATCGGAAAATTCCACTAAATCCCGGGAAAATTAAGAAGTCTGATTAGTAAGCTTCAAATGATAAAGAGATTAAAAATGCCTTTTTTAAAATACGACATTGTCATTTTCTCAAAGGTATATTTTAACAGTTAACTGTGAGGTCCCATAATTAACAATAATACAGGACAGTCAGTTGGTATGGACGTTTTGAGTTTCCCCTTTGTCATCAGAACACGAGTAATGAGACACTAATGACGAATGAGGGATGAGAGGACATCGTTGTTGAGGCAAATCATTCGCACGCTATTAAACCAGTTTAACATTCGTTCTCTCGAAAGACAAAGTCAAAAGTGGTGCTTCAGAGCCATTGGGCGCATGGAGCCGGAGTTTATCCCAGTTTTTATAGCGTGAAACGGACAATAGCAATTGCTTGCTATCCTTTGGATAGGATCGATCTCGGTCCTTTTGCGTGTGAAGCGAGTGCTCTACCAACTGAGCTATCAGGACCCCCACGTTCAAGAAAGTCAAAAGTAGTCCTTCAGAGCCATTGGGCGCATGGAGCCGGAGTTTATCCCAGTTTTTATAGCGTGAAACGGACAATAGCAATTCCTTGCTATCCTTTGGATAGGATCGATCTCGGTCCTTTTGCGTGTGAAGCGAGTGCTCTACCAACTGAGCTATCAGGACCCCCACGTTCAAGAAAGACGGGTATTTTTAAAAATTGACCAGCAAACCCGTCCTTCAAATATCGATCAATTTAAATTGCCTCAACAACGCCATCCTCTCATCTCTCATTCGTCTCTAGTGTCTCATTAATCGTGTTCTGTTGACAGAGGGGAAACATCCCTTCTGTTCATTGTAAAGTGTAAATAATTTACTTGAAGCTATCAACTCAGCGTGTAAAAATACGCTGATGACACTATAATTGAATTAAAACGCTTTACAAAATGACATTTATTCACCCCTGCATTGGTCTGAGAAATGACAATTACAATTTAACAACAAATCAAAATGTAAAGTTCTATATGTTGGTAAAACATATTTATCATACTGATGTGAATAAAACGGAAACTCTTTCTTTTGTAGAAACAGAAAAAGAGTGATCTTTGACCGTCTTCTTAATACGCTTCAACAGTCACTTCCCTAGTAATGACGCATGGTAAATTTGTAACTGGCTCTAAAACTATCGGAATAATGGCGGACACCCTTATGAAATTATTTCTCCGACAAGCATAAAAGCGTATCCAGAGGGAAAAAAAAAACAACATTATAAATCTGATCATGTTTTGACTTTTACACATGCTGATCACAAGACATATGAAAAGTTCTAGCCAACATGGAGAATGAAAAGTAAACGATTTTCTTTGATTTCGATGGCCGCCGTTGCTGGGCATCAGACTATTGAATCCAATTACAATAATTAACAACGCCACCAAGACAATAGGCATTATGATTAGAAGTTTTGAATACACGAAAAGTGAACTGTCCCTAACATTATATCAATCTGTATCAAGACCAACTTTGGAATGCGGAAAATGTATTTGGTGTCCTCTTTTCAAACGCCAATCAATAGTTTTGGAAAACGTCCAAAGACGAACAACTAAAATTTACCAGGTTTTAACGATAATATGTCACATGAAGATAGATTGAAAATAAAGCTACCATCAACTTAAGTACAGAAGAGAAAGAGGCGATCGGATACACTTATATAAAACTGTCCATAGTCTGCATAACATTGATTACAATCATTAAAAAAAATTTTCTTTGGTCATTTTCACACCAGAAGATAACTTTAAGATATTCATCACCACATGTTCTACGAATATTCGACAGAACTCATTTGTCCAACGTACTGTCAGGACATGAGCAAAAATTGCTGAAACTATAAATGCTTTCAAAAATTCAGTTGATAGAGAACCCCATGTGGTCTGTCGTGAAACATTATATTATTCATCAACTTGGAACTTCTGTTTGTATATACGGCTTTGTGTATTTATAATGTCCATGCATCACTTTTGTCTGTTTTCAACTATTATATATTTATATTAGAAAAAACAACAGGGTATTGAAAGGTCTTTTGACCTATGTAATCCTTAATGACTATGAATATGATTATGAAATTACCCTCGGCTTGGTAAAAACTCTCAAACCTGGGACCTCTGCCAAGATGAGGGCCATTTAAATCGATGGATGTTTGAAGGAAACGTTTACTGGCCAAATTTTAAACACGTGTCTTCTTGAGATTGCACAATCATACCAAATTTAGTCCCAAATCTCTAACATCAACAATTCAAAAAACCAAATCTCTAACATCAACAATTCAAAAAACCAAATCTCTAACATCAACAATTCAAAAAACCAAATCTCTAACATCAACAATTCAAAAAACCAAATCTCTAACATCAACAATTCAAAAAACCAAATCTCTAACATCAACAATTCAAAAAACCAAATCTCTAACATCAACAATTCAAAAAACCAAATCTTGTGAAATAGAAATAGACTTTGATTCTATTTGTGTCCCGAACGAGAATCATACAAGCTATGAAAATCTGTTCCTGTTAGCGATTGCTCTTTGAAGCTATCTATTATCAAACCTTGGACGGACGGAAGAACAGAAGCATTGCTTCAGGGATCTTTTCTGTTCTCCTTTTAGACTAGCCCATTTGGTTCTACTTTTAACAATGTTTTCTTGCCATTTCAAAGTGCTGCGGACGTAAAATAAACTAGATTTATAACCTTTTACCCATACCATCCTCCTTTTCCTTTAGGCGCAGGTCTAGCCTAAAAGTATCCCAAGAGCCTTGGGTCAAATTATATACTGTCATACCCAAAAAACGGGTTTTTTTTTTCCAATTTTGGTCAGAAAACTCTCCTTCAAATATCTGCCGATTGAAATTACCTTCAACTTTTCTAAAACGTTCAAACCTACGACTTAGTTAAAGTGGGGTTTTTTTCCACAGTACTGCAGTAGAATCCTTGTTGCCTTGTCTTCTCATTAAACAATTAACTGCCGTTAATCTGGAAAGACTCGTGTATTTAAATTTGGCCAGAAAACTCGTCCTCCAAAGATTGATTTAAATGACCCTCATCTTGACAAAAATGCTCAAACCTGGGACCCTTCCTTATTCCTAGGTTTAAGAGATGTTTCCAAGATGAGAGGTCATTTAAATCGATCGATATTTGAAGTACGAGTTTGCTGGCCAAATGTTTAAATACGTGTCTTTCCAGAGTACGGCAGTTAACTATTCAAGTCGCAACTCCGTGTATCGAAGATAATCGCGACCGCGAGTGTGGTGAGGACAAATGGGCGGACCAAGCCTTCATTGTGATCTACTTCTCGATTAAATTCCATTTGGCCATTAATCCTAATGACATTTTCCGGCAGGGAGTATCATATTATTTGGACGGTGCCTGGGAAATTATCGTGACTGCGAGATCTCCTCAAAGGTCGCATTGGTGACGTAAACAATCATACATCAAAAGTATAAGTAAACTATCACAAACCTGACGTTATTTGACGCCATCATTATGATGGTATATAACAAACAGGAAGTCTTGCATGGGCGGAGGCGACAAGTCTGTATGAGGTTACTCCACCGGAAATAAAATGGGGAAATGTCTCACAGAAAGTGGGGGGGGGGGGGGCATTTTTTTAGTTTAAAATAATCGTTTCCATAGACGCTTCTACTCGATCAAAGTCCTACAGAACCATTAGACCTATGGAGCCAATGATGAGTTTTTATATATATATTTCAAGTATAATTATGATCATCTTCTACAATATTGTTTCGAGCATTCGCTCTCATCAGGACGAGAGCGATGAGAGCGAATGCTCGAAACAATATTGTAGCAGAGGTTGATCATAATTATACTTGAAATATTTTATATATAGTTCCTTTTATCATAAAGTTGAGCACTATTACATCATGGTTTTTGGTTTTATAATTATCTATTTATATATATATATATATATATATATATATATATTTATATATATATATATATATATATATATATATATATATATATATATATGTATATATATATATATATATATATAAAATTAGGACACTCACATTTTTCATGCTCTAATTAATATTATCGAGCACTCTGGTATCTACTAGTACTCACCAACACTCATAAATACATATAATATATATATCGATTATTATTTATTTTTTGTTTTTAAAGGTTTATAGGCACTTCCGACAGATTTAGGTCAAATCAGCACCAGTAAAGAGGAAGAAAATGGGGCGGTTAAAATTTATTTTTAAAAGCTTCCAAGAAAAGTAAAAGAAAGAGGAATGGTTCAAATAGGGAATGGAAAGAGATTTCAAGAGCAAACTATAATTTTGCATAGTTTGAGATCACCTAAAAGTCCCATCCAAACACAGGCACAGATTCCACTAACAGGATTATACGCCAATGTTTACAAAATATTTTGTTTGTTTGTTTGTTGCTTTAAGTCTCTTCCAACACAATTGAGGTTATATGAGAGACCGCTGAAACAAAAAAACAAGCAATCTAACAAAAATAGTACAAATGTAAATCAAAATCATAACCTAAAGATATCATAAGCTAAATTATAAATAACCAAGAACAAACAGGCAGAAGATTTACAGAAAAAAAAATATCCCCTGTCAAAAATACAATCACAAACCAAAGAAGCAGGATAGGCTAGTAAAGAGAAGAAGAAACGACATCACTATCGGATCGTACACCCATGCGAACATCATAGGTATATGATTCAAGGGTGATGCTCCCATCCAACCACCCGCTTTACAAAATATATTCAAAACCAAAAATTATAAAAGTACACAACGGAGAGATGGTTTACAGGAAAATAATATAATCATCTCACAAAACGAATATTGATGTTATACATTTGGTCTATTTCCCTCCCAGCCAAGGACTCCGACCAGGACCAGGACAAAACCAAGTAATCTTATTCCGACCTGCATGGAGGCCAAAAGAATCAATCGATTTAGATTATTCCCAGCATGCCAAAAAGTCTCAGGTTTAACATTTTTCCCCACTAGTTGGGAATTGGGGTCCGGATAGCTCAGTTGGTAGAGCAGTCGCTTCACACGCAAAGGGGACAAAGGTCGATTCTAACCCCCCCCCCCCCCACCCCTCCCTCCATGTCCACGCAGGAGTGATTTGATAATTAGATCTGTTAGATCTGGCTGAAAGTATTTTAGACTTGCCTCCTTTCCAAAGGATAACAAGCAACTGTTTTTGTCCGTTTCAGTCTATAGAAACCGGTGTAAACTCCGACTCCCGAAGGACAAGTTGAGGATCGACCTAATCTCCGTTGGATTGAAACTATTCTGGCCCGAATACTAAATATGCGTTTTGTCGGCGTACAGCAGCCTAGGGGTTAAAGGCGGTAGATATACGCCGTCACCTTTTTGTCAACACGCACCATATTGATTGAAGAGTGACAACAGATTTAATTATTATTAACCATTACGGAGCAGCTTGCACCATTCAAAATATCTCATGAATGACGAGAGAGAGAGAGAGAGAGAGAGAGAGAGAGAGAGAGAGAGAGAGAGAGAGAGAGAGAGCCCTCTGGCTTTGTCGTAAGAATGGATATAATAATAATATAATAATCGAAGATGCACGTTGAACATTACTTCTTGTGTTAGACGCTGCCTTTTGGCGTAACATGCAGTGCTTCGTGCGCGAAAGAGCGCGTCCGGCCAAAATACGGAAGAAAAGACGCAATTTGTTGTATTTACTCAACTTTGACACCACAACTCAATAGCTCAGTTGGTAGAGCACTCATTTCACACACAAAGTGGCCGAGATCGATCCCAGGAGCAGTCGAGATTTTCTTTTTCTAGCCAACAGCAACACTTAAACAAGGCATGACGCCAGAAAGGCGATAATACATTTTTTTCCCCGACAGAAACAACGCTGTTAACGGCCAGGTTTTCATTTTACACCTGAGTACTTTGAGAGAACGTGAGTAAAGATCCTTTTCCAAGGATTCAACTATGTAGCGGGACTCGAGCCAAGGACCTTCCGATCCGAAAGCGAGAGTCATACCACAAAACAAAATAGACGTTAAAAGGGTCCTAAACTTTTCAAAAAGTCCCAACATTTGACATTTCTTTGAAGTCTTAGATTTGAGACTTTTGTACAAACTGAGAATAATATGGATCGACTTGCACATATATGCAGGTCTGACTACCGAATGCACTTATGGGATTGTTTAACATTGTTGTAATAGACAATATTTTGCGTTGGCTTGAGAGTATTTCCATTAAAACAATGAGCCCAATATAATTTTGGTGATTGGACCTGCAAATAAATACACGTCGCTTTAAATCGATCGATATTTGAAGAAAAAGTTCGTTGGCCTAAATAAAAATATGTGTTTTATTAGAGTATGACCATATAGCTTTATATGTGACCCATCGCCCAATAGGGTTTTTGTATTTCATGTCGAAATGAACCATATAAATAAAACCAACTGCCATAGTTCAGAAAGACGCGTATTTGAAAATTTTCCAGAAAACTCGTCCTTCAAATATCAATCGATTTAAATGACCCTGATCTTGACAAAAACTCTCAATTGTGGGACGTTGCAAGGTCTTCCTGCGTCTATGACGGAGTTTATGAAACAAAAAGCATTCTTCTTATTTTAACTCCAACCCATAGAATACTAACATGCGGAAAGGGGGGGGGGGGGGGCAAGGAGGCTTTCCTATAACTTTTTGTAAATGTGTAGATACGGTATTTTGAAATAGTTCAGTTCAGTTCAGTAGTTTATATTAGGCCATAGGCCAATAACCATTACATCCCTTTGAACTAATTATTCTAATAACTTATTATTATTATTCTAAATTATTCTAATAAATTCTCATGTTTACATCACATGAATTACCTTTAATTTGGACAATAAAGATTATTATTATTATTATTATTATTATTATTATTATTATTATTATTATTATTATTATTATTATTATTACTATTATTATTATTATTATTATTATTATTATTATTATTATTATTATTATTATTATTATTATTATTATAATAAAGGAATAACAGTCATTTAGTAATCATTGATAGCTTAAAAAAAAAAAAGCAATAACAATAAATATAGAACTTGGGATTCGTTGATGCCACGTGATCTCAGGAAGTCGTCAGAAAGTCTGAGACCTTTGATAGATTGGATGTTCATTGAAAGCGAAGTATTACCAATAAACCTATTATCATTACAGATTACATGCCATTCCTTTAACCTTTAACTAAATTCCTTTAAACTCGTCTGTGCCGTAGTTTAAAAACATGAAAAGATGTTCATGAAACAATTCCAGACACAGCAGTAAGAAAAATACAAGGAGAAAAAATATTCAAAATAAAAAAAATCAGCCAGCCTGATTTTCAAAATGCTTTAAAAAAATCTTGTATCGTTCTTTCTGCTTTGTCTGAGACAGTATCATGAACACCTTGATTCCTACTGTCGTACAATTTAAAAACATGAAAAGGTTCTTCATGAAACAATGTCAGATATAGCAGTAAGAAAAATACAAGGGGAAAAAAGAAACATTCTAAAAAAGTAGTCAGCCTGATTTATTTTTTAGAAATGTTTTTTTAAACTTGTATTTTTCGTTCTGCTTTGTCTGAGACTGTTTGATGAACACCGTTTCAGATTTTCAGATTTCACAAGTATCTGCTCCCTAATTTGTCGCCTTGAAATTCTGTAAGCGTCCAGAAGGATTTGAGTGAATTTGTACTCTTTATATTATGTTGATTGCTCAGGTTTAAAATGAGTACCAAGCTGTTAATAGAATTTTCCTGTCCGAAAAAAAAATGTAATATCGCCTAACACTTCTCGCCCTACATGTTAAGTGTTGCTGCAGGCCTGGGACCCCTTGTAAAGCGTTTTGAGACTTCGAGTGGATATTGCGCTATATAAAAAAAAACTCTCATTATTATTGCTGAGCAATTTTAATTGTTTTGATTTACTCTGATTCAATGCAAAATTATCGGGCCATAAAGATAAGTGTCTCATCAAATGGGACCGGAGTTTATTCGGATTTCTATAGAATCAAATGGGCGAAGTTCAGGTTTGAGAGATTTTGCAAAGAGTAGGGTCATTTTCTTGCCAAATTTTTTAATACGAGTTTTTCCCGAGAATGACAGGCAACTGGTTAAAACCAATGTTGTCTTCACCCAGTTCATCCTATCATTTTTGTTACCCATCATTTCCATCCGCAATAGGATTCAACGGTCGTGGCGTCACTTCCCTCGTAAAGACGCATAGTAACTTAGTAACTGTTTCTAAACTATGGAAACAATGGCGGACGCCCTTATGAAATACTTCTCCGACGAGCATAAAAGTGTATCCAGAGGATTAAAAACATTATAAATCTGATCATGTTTTGACTTTTATACATTCTGATCACATGACATGTGAAAATGTTCTAGCCAGCATGAAGAATAAAAAGTACATTCTTTATTAGAATCAAACTGCTCGTTGCTGTGCGGACGTGACATCAGACTATTGAATCCTATTGTATCTACTGTGAACCAGATAATGAAAAATTAAGGTCTAAATTATGAAATTTTCTTTGAATGGGGACGAGCTATATTATGAAAAAATATGTGCTTTTGAAAATAAGAGCTACAGGAATTTCCCCAGAGTTTCATATAATATAGAGCACAGGACAAATAGAGATATATTATTAGAGGAGGTAGAGGATCGAGAAGGAGCACAGGAACCACCATTGTCAATAGTGAAAAGAAGGAAACTGTCATGGTTCGGACACACTGTGCAAGACTGCCATGCAAGGCACTTAGGAGGGACAGAGAAGAAGAGGAAGACATGAAAAAAAAACTGTGGTAGGACACCAAAGAGGACCTTAATAGCCTTCTGGAAAAGGCCAGAGACCGTGATGAATGGCATGGGGTTATGAAGTCTGCATCCCGATTGCCTCCTTCCTCTTATCTATAGATGTCGCTGTCAACTGTCATGGGATTGAGTAAGTGAGTGATCTATATCATTTTTCCATGTGAAAACCGTCACGATAAAAAGATGAAATAAATAAAATTCCCTTTATTCATCCCATAGGGGAAATGTGTCTCTATGGTCTATTCCAGGATAAACATGGAATAACCCAGGGGCCAGCCGCAGTACAGCGCCACAAATTAAGTTGGGGCGAAGTGACTTGCTCAAGACCACACAGCGCAGCGACGGGATTATCGAACTCGGCACCTTTCGGGTACGAATCAAAGACCGTACAGCTGAGCCACGCTGCCACTATGCATGGGTAGTAAAAGCTTTCACACCCGAGTCCAGCCAGTTAAGTGCCTTACCCAAGGAGACGGCAACGGGACTAGAGTTTTACGCCCAAATCAAAGACCGCCCTTACCATCGCGTGACGTTGTTATTACATGACAGGTCACGAGACGGGCATTTGTACAACTCAGCCCTCGACGTCATAAATGAACAGTCCCATTGATCCGACACGGTAATTAACCAAAAATCTGTTTCCGACGATCAACAATCCAGTCAACCTACTGGGACCTCATAATGATATATATATATGTCTATGCGTAATACAGCTTACTACGCTTAATCGCAAATCGGACAATCACAAACTCCGTTTATCCGATACATTTATTCAACCAATTTCTTAATGAGGGGAATGACATGCTGAAGCAATGTAATGACAATATAATTAAAACAGCTCACTCCGCTTTATCCCGTAACGGATAATAATAACATATTCCGTTTATTCGCTTTATTATATTGAATTATGT
>NW_027624499.1:0-8145 GCF_034508935.2 Berghia stephanieae | reverse complement strand
CGGGATGACAAAAAACAAAAACAAAGACCTGAGTGACGTCTTTTTGAAATTATAGTCGAGTTAACACAGTTCAGTGAGCATTCTCAAAAACGCGGTGGCAAAAAACAATAAAAAGCCTGAGTGACGCCATCTTCGAACTTCCATAGAGTAGGTATTAATAAGGTTTTAAAATTTCCCCCCAATATCGGGACCCCTCGGGTTTGTAAGGGCAGAAAGTCTGTCGGTTAATCAGAAGGTCTGAGGTTCGACCCCCAGCGGCTGGACTGAATTTTTGGATATTTTGTTTTGTTTTTTTTTTTCTTTTTGATTTTCTTCTTTTTTTTGTCTGGCACCTTTCATAAACACGTTCAGTTCTTTATCTTACACCGTCCCTGCTCCTTAATTTCTTAATTTGTAAAATTTTTTAAAAATAATTTATAATCGGTCTGGTTTCATTTATTTTGTGGGCCCGCCCTTTGGGTCGCTTTACTTTACTTTCGTTTCGCTTACCCAATCGGAAGTGTTTTGGAAACTTTAGGAATTTTACGGCGTTTTTATGGTTGATAAAATAGAGACGGAATAACTGCCGTACCTATTTGGGAAAAAAAAAAAACCATATTGAAAATTTGGCCAGAAAACTCGTCCTTTCGATATCGATCGATTTAAATGACCCCCATCTTGGAAAAAAAAAAACAAAAAAAAAGAGAAAAACCTAAAATTGAGACTTGGGAAAATCGCAAGCTGTTGTGTTTGGGAAAGATAAAAAAAACTCGTTTTAAATACAAAGACATTAAAGAACGTACATTAATCATCAAACCCAACACCCACTTTCCATGTTTACCCGGGTTACTTTTACCCATGCCTATTTTTTCAATTTTTCCTAGACAAATTATAGGCGCAGTATAAAAGCTAATGTTTTAGTTTTTGCTGTTAATGATAGTTGAATAAAACTATCTCATTTTAAAAAATTTCTTCCCAATTTTGAAAAGTAGCGAAAATCTCTAGGGTTGAGTGAGTTAAAATCCATCCGAAGGTTGTGAAGATTACCCCATCGACTGGTGCGCACGGGTTGTGGAACGGCTATAAACCTAGTTTTTTTTATAACTCCAAACGAGATTCTTGGATATAGATAGTTCAAGATGACGTCATTCGGGCCTTTGTTATTTTTTTTTGCCATCCGCGTTTGTGAGTTGTTCTCACTAAAATGTATTAACCAGACTATAAAAGTTCATGGTTACACAGGTTTGTGTGTTGATCCGTTTATTTCCGGATGGCAATGTTGTAAACTCCTTGGCCAAGCGCATTCTATCTATACAGTACTAACAGTTTGATGTGTATGGTCGGCTTATATTATTTTTCCTATTATTGCTTATATTCCTGTATTGTTTTGTTATTTTTGTAGTTTATGACATTGAGTTTGAATTTTTTAAGCTTCGTTTTTATTAAACAAAGACAGATAATGCGGACGTTTCGGGTTTTCCCCCCCCCTTCATCAACAAAACAGGGACGAAGGAATAAATTGAAGCTTAATAGCAAACTTATTATATCGTTATTTTTTTCCCTTCGAGCATCGAGCAGCAACATTTTCATTATTGCTGATTTGCAATGTTAGAAGTTTAAGGTATTTTTATTGGTGGATAAAAATAGAAAAAAGATATCTAGATGGGCCTCCATTCTTTTACAACTTGTATCATTCTAAACAAAATTCATTTTTTCCACTAACACTATGTAATATTATGGATGGTTTAAAATGTTTTCATTGCTTTTATAATATTTCTTTTGATTTTTTTGTTTTGTAGAAGCTGCAACTTAGAATTGTAAAGCATTTTATTGGTTAGCAAAAATAGAGACAAATGTATAAGACCCACCATAGTAATAATAATAATAAGTAAATTTATTTATATTGCGCCCACTCCCCTATACAATAAAGCTGTGGCGCATAACAATAACTTCAATCCATTCAAATCTCTCTCTCTCTCTCTTCTCTCTCTCTCTCTCTCTCTCTCTTCTCTCTCTCTCTCTCTCTCTCTCTCTCACTCACTATATTATCTATCTATTACCCAAGATAGATATATAATATCGAGACATGAAACTTTAGGGCTCATTTCCCTTTTTTTAGTTTTAAATGCCGAGTCCGTTAACTTAACGTCAGTGTATTGACGGCATGTCCCTCAGAGCCATTAGGAAAAATGGAGCCCTAGTTTATCCCCGGTTTCTTTAGCGTGAAACAGACAATAGAAATTGCTTGCTACCTTTGGGGTAGGACGATAGTCTATCGCAAAGTACTTCGCCAGAATCTAACAGACCCCGATTTCCCATCACTGCTGGGTAGACAGAGGGAAATAGAAAAAATATCGACCTCACCCCGGGGTCGATCTCGGTCCCTTTGCGTTTGATGCGAACGCTCTACCAACTGAGCTATCGGAACCCCATTGATGGTTGTGCTTAAGTAAAAAATTCAACATTTCAGCCCCCAAATTTAAACGTCCCTGCACCAAATCTCTTCACAATTATATAACAAGATATGAGTGAGTAGAAAAGTGCCAGAAGAAAATAGAGAAAAAAAATTTTTTTTTCGCGGCGGGGGTGGGGTTTGAACCGCGATTTTGGTCGAAAAAACTCCCCCTGGCAGGTGAGAGGGGTCTACCGTGTGAGCTATCCCGAAACAAAAATATTCGTTAAAACCCCAAAAGTCTTTTCTAGATCCCTCTCCCCCCACTTTTTTGAGTCGCCGATTCGTTCCCACCATCGCGAAGTAATTTTGACAGATTTAAGTTAATAGCCAATATTTCATCACAAAATTAAATAAAAAAGATTGAAAACAGAAGTATGCTCCGGGTAGGGGGTAAATTTTTAAATTCAGAAAAGTGAGTGGGAGGCACTTTTGTTGGTAACAAAAAGTATGAAGTGATAGAAAAGTGCAGAAGACAATGAGAATAAAAAAAAATTTTTCCCCAAATAAGTGCCCGTCCCCTCACTTTCTGAATTTAAAAATTCCCCCTTCACCGGAGTATCAATGTCTCCAACTTTCTTTGTTATAGTTTGTGATGAGAATATTGGTATTAAAACTTAAATGCTGGTCAAAATTACTTTGCGTGGTGGTGAACGAATCGGCGTTCAAGAAGTGGGTGAGAGAGGGACTAGAAATGACTTTGGGTTTGAAACGAATATTTTTTTTTGGGTTGGGGGGATAGCTCACACGGGAGAGCCACGCTCTCACCCGCCAGGGGGAGTTGTCGTACAATAAGGGCGCAGGTTAAACCCACCCCCGCCGCAAAAAAAATTTTTTTTCTTATTTTTTCTTCTGGACTTTTCTACTCATTATATCTTGTTGTTCCCATAAATGCCTGTCCCCTCCTTTTTGAAATTAAAAATTCACCCCCCACACCCGGAGCTACTCAATGTTCAATCGTTTCAATGTTTTATGTTTGTGATGGAATATTGGCTATTAAACTTAACTGTGGTCAAAAAAACTTCGCGTGGTGGGGTGAAGAATCGGCGACTCAAGAAGTGGGGAGAGAGGGATTAGAAATGACTTTGGGGTTTTAAACGAATTTTTGTGTTCGTGGATAGCTCACCGGTAGAGCCCACTCTCACCTGAGGGGGTTGTCGTACCAAAAAGGTGGGTTTAAACCCACCCCCGCCGCGAAAAAAAAATTTTTTTTCTATTGCTTTGGCACTTTTCTATCATTCATATCTTGTTGTTACCCAAAATAAGTGCCCGTCCCCTTTTTTGAATTTAAAAATTTCCCCATACACCGGAGCTACTCAAAGTCTCAATCGTTTTTGTTTATGTTTGTGATAGATATTGGCTATTTAAGCTTAATGTGGTCAAAAATTTCTTCGCGATGGTGGTGAACGAACGGCGATCCAAGGTGGGTGAGAGAGGGGTCTAGAAATGTTTGGGTTTTTGAAACGAATTTTTTTTGGTTCGGGATAGCTCCACGGTAGGCCCCCGTTCACCCGCCGGCGGAGTTGTTACCAATAAGGTCAGGTTCAAACCCCCCCACCGCCGCGAAAAAAAAATTTTTTTCTCTATTGTTTTGGCACTTTTTATCACTTTATATCTTGTTGTTCCCAAAATAAGTGCCTGTCCACTCACTTTTCTGAATTAAAAATTCACCCATAACCGGAGCAACTCAATGTCTCAAAGTTTCTAGTTTTGTTTGTGATGAGAATATTGGCTATTAAGCTTAATGGGTCAAAATTACTTGCGATGGGTGGTGAACGAATGGCGATCTCAAGAATGGGTAGAGAGGGATCAGAATGACTTTGGGGTTTTAAACGAATTTTTTGTGTTTGTGGATGCTCCACGGTAGAGCCACGCTCTCACCCGCCCCGGCGGAGTTGTGTCCCAAAAAGGTCGAGGTTCAAACCCCCCCACCGCCGCGAAAAAAATTTTTATTCTCTATTGTTTTTGGCACTTTTCTACTATTATTCTTGTTGTTTTCCAACATGTGCCCGCTCCACTCCCTTTTTTGAATTAAAAAATTCACCCCATTTTCCGGGCTCTCAAGTCTCATTGTTTTAGTTATATGTTTGTGATGAGATATTGGTATTAAAAACTTAAATGCTGGTCAAAAATTTTCGCCCTGGTGGTGAACGAAACGGGTCTCAAGAATTTTGGGGTGAGAAGAGGGACTAGAAAATGACTTTGGGTTTTGAAACGAATATTTTTGTGTTGGGAAAATCACACGGTAGAGCCACGCTTCACCTGCCCGGCGGAGTTGTTTTTTCCCCAAAAGGGCGCGGTTCAAACCCACCCCCGCCCCCGAAAAAAAAATTTTTATTCTCTTTTCTTCTGGCACTTTTTACTCACTTTATCTTGTTGTTTCCAAATAGTGCCCGCTCCACTCACTTTTTTTAAATTAAAAATTCACCATAACCCGGGGCATACTCAAAGTTCAATCGTTTCTATGTTATATGTTTGTGATGAGAATATTGGCTATTAAACTTTTCTGCTGGTCAAAATTACTTCGCGATGGTGGTGAACGAATCCGCGATTAAGAAGTGGGTGGAGAGGGATCTAGAAAAGACTTTGGGTTTTGAAAAGAATATTTTTGTGTTCGTGGGTTGCTCACACGGTAGAAACCAGCTCTCACGCAGGGGGTTGTGTCCAAAAAGGTCGCAGGTTCAAACCCCCCCCGCCGCAAAAAAAAAAAATTTTTCTCTATTGTTTCTGGCACTTTTCTCTCACTTCATTCTTGTTGTTACCAAAATAGTGCCTGCTCCATCATTTTCTGAATTCACAATTTATATAGCACGTTAAGGAATTTTTAAAAATTTTAGAACTTCACAAACTGAATTTGAACAGTCCGCCAAAATTAAAGTTTTATTACAAATAAAAAATGGTGTGACCCAGATAATGTTTACCGCCCATTACCCGCCTGACCCCTATTATAGGTAGCCATCTGTGTAGCAAAAACCCCGTTTACCAGTCCGGAATTTCCCCGTTTTTGTATTTTGTCTCTGGGTATCCGTTCCGATTTTTATGTTTTGTGTTTTTAAACAAGATCCCTTGCAACGGAACACACTTTGTTATGATGGTGTGCTGTTTTCATTTTGGGTATTTGCTCTGTGTTTGTTTGTAAATTTTTTTGTATCAGTGTTGTGAATCCAAAAAGTCTTCAAAAGTATGCGTTTTTTCCCTCGTAATGCGCTAGCAATTAGTAACTGGTTCTAAATAAGGACAATGGCGGAGCCCTTAAAATACTTTCGGATGGCTAAAAGTTTTTCGAGGAGAAAAACATTAAAAAATTTTTAAAAATATAAATAATATAAATTTTTTTTGATTTTATACTTTCTGACACATGGATGGGGAAATTTTTACCAGATGAAAAAAAAAATCCCGTTTTTCTTTGTTTAGAACCAAAGGTGCACGTCTGGGTGGCGTGACATCGACTATTAAACCCCTATTGCAACATTAACACGAAATAATATGTTAGGGATAGTTATGTATTCTTTTGGCTTTTCCCTGTGTGATTTTTTGGGTTTTATTGTACTGGGTTAATGAATCGGAACGAATTCGTTATTAATGGGAGGATCTATTTCAGTTTTCGTTCAACCGAGTCATCAATAAGGGATTTTTGCTGTCCAACGATTGGAAATTTTAAACAAATGTAAACCGGTTTGTTTATAAAATTTTTGTAAGCATCCCCATGAGTAAAGCTGAAGACAATGGCCAATCGTGTGCGAGATCTGTAAAATTTTTTCATAGTAGGTCATTTTAGCACTTTTGATTTGTCATCCCCCCCTGGCCATGGAAAGTTATTATAGTAGTTCGAATGACGTCACTCTGGGGTTTGTTTTGTTTTTTGCCATCCGCGTTTATGAGTAAAACACTGAACTGTATTAACCCCATATAAACGTTCATGGTACACACAGTTTTGTGTGTTGGTCCGTTTTAAATTCCCGGTGGCAATGTTATGAGTTCTTTAGCCAAGCGCTTTCTATTTAGATCATGCCCATTTTAACACTAACACGCAATATGTTATGGATGGTTCCTTATCCTGTGTTTATTTTGGGGTTCTCTTGATATTGTTGGGGTTTTTTTGTACTGAGGGTTAATGAAAAGGTAAAAATTTTGTTATAGATGTTGCGCTTGGCAAAGAAGTTCATAAAATTGCCCCCGGAAGTAAACACAAGATAGCTAACCGTAAACTTTTATTTGTCTGGATAAAACAGTTCAGTGAGAATTTCTCATAAAGCGGATGGAAAAAAAAAAATAAAAAAAGCCTGGTGACGTCATTTCATTCTATCTTAGTAGTGCGCGTTGGCTAAGGAAAAAATACAACATTGCCTCCAAGATATAAAGGACCCAAAACCACAAAACTATTTTGTTTTTGTTTTTGAAGGGTTTTACGGCGCTTGCAACCAATTAAGGTTATATCAGCGCCAGTAAAAAGGAAGAAAATGTGATAGTAAAAGGTTCTAGAATTTAAAATTTAAAATGCACCCAAGAAAAGGTAAGACAAAGGGGATTTGGGTTCAAATAGGGAACAGATGTAGATTGCAAGAGCACACCTTTCAAGTACTTGGTTTGAGATCACCTAAAAATTTCACCCAGCACAAGCACAGGTCCCAACTAGAGGAATACACTCAAATGTTTACAAATCATATAATATAAAAATGTAAACTAAACATTAATACAATGCATAACAGAGAGATGATTTACAAGGAAAAAAATATTCATCTCCCAAAACTATAATATACATTCGATTGATTCCCTCCCAGCCAAGGAACCCCGGTGGGGTCAGGACAAAACTAAGTAATCTCATTCCAAGACATGACAGGAAAAAATGGAAAACAGGTACAGGGGGATAGAAGGACACAGCATGTACCTCCCTGCCCACTATGGGGGGGTCAGGATCCCCACCCAGACAACAAAATATGTATTACCTTGAACGTCTATAGTCTGGATAATCAGTTTAGTGAGAATTACTCATAAACGCGGATGGCAAAAAAAAAAACAAACCCCAGACCCGAATTACGTCAATTTCATTTTATCTATACAATGGGATCTAACAATGTTACTTTTGTTCGTGGTTTAAAAATTGCCAATCCTGTAGTAAACTATGAAGATAGTAGAATAATATTATGTGTAAAGGAACGAGTGTAAATATATGCAGGTTGACATCCGAACCCACCTATAGGCCTAGTTTTAACATTGTTGTAAAGGACAATCTCTTGCGTCATTTTTTAAAGTTTTCCATTACAAGAATGAGCCATAAGGAATTGGGGTTATCAGACCTGCACATGAGTGCACGTCGATTTAAAGGACACAAAATCGTTTTGTGTTTTTTTGTTGTTTTTTTTTATGGGGGGGGGGGTGGGGGAGTCAAGTCCTTTTAAATGTACATCTGATTATTTGTACAAATTTCTTTCCTTTTTATCGGCCCTGATTGACTCGATGTGTTACATGCGCCGTAAAACCCAAACGAACCTTGAACTAGACTTTACACTGACAATGGATACACATAGAGACGAGTTACAGAACTTGGAAAACCAGTCCTGTAATCGAGTTTCGCATCAATCATTCGACCATTCGATCTCTGACGCAGAACAGAGAGAACATTTTTTTAAAAACAATTTTAAAAAGAAAACAAACTTGCAAAAAATGGAGATTCTGGAGGAAACTCTTATGGTATTTAATGAATGGGAAAAATA
>NW_027624498.1:0-8147 GCF_034508935.2 Berghia stephanieae | reverse complement strand
TTTTTTTTTCCATTTTGCACCACTCCTTTCTACGCGGGTGTCTTTTAAAATAATACAAAAATTTTAAAATTTTTTTTGGTGTTTTTCTAATCAAAAAATTTTGATTTTCATTAGTTTTTTCCCTTCCAAAAACCCGTTATAACGTTAAATTTTTAAAAAAAGCCCAATAAATATTTGGGGACCGATAGCTCAGTTATAGACACTTCTTTACGAAAAGGGCAGAGATCGATCCGGGTGCAGTCGAGTTTTTTCTGAACCCCTGTCTACTCAGCAATGAATGGGGTAGTGGTTTGTTAGATCGGCGAAAAGTCCCCATCGACCCTCTATTTTATCCCCCCCCTTTATTAAAAATTCCGCTCCTTTCTCTTCAATGCTCGTGCCCTTAATGTGTGTGGTGTGGGGGGGGGGGGGGGGGTAGGGTTGGTGTGTTTTATAAACCCCCCCGAAAAATCGTCAACCCCTTGGGGATCCCATTTCTCCTTTAAATGGGGATAAATTTCAAATTTTTTTAAATTATGAAGTAACAAGAAGTACGGTGGAAAATTAAAAAAGGCATCACCCCCTTCTCTAATTGGTTACAATTTGAAATGGTGTGATACTCCGTGTGTTTGACCCCTGTAGACCATTTTTCATCGTTTAGCGGTCTTTAAGGGTTTCAAGAATGAACGATCCCCGGTTCAAAGGTAAAAAACCGGGTTTGTTTCCAAAGTCTCTCAGGAATGTTTCAATGTCGAAAGGGAAAGGGGTCTAGGCCCGGTCCTTGCGGTTTCTTTCCCAAGGACCGGGACCGTGGTCCTTAAGTTGCCAAGGCCCGCCCCGCACTATTTGGTCATAAAACGGTAAAAAATCTCGTCTGTCTGGGGTTTGGGGTACCATAAAAAACGGAAGGCTGCCTGAACCCGGGAGTAAAATATTAACAAAAAGAGTAAAAAAGGGGAAGGCTTCGTATGGGAACAAAAAGACAATGGCGTTTCGGGTGCAAACCTCGCAGCACCAAAAATACACAAATAAACGTGGAAAAAAAATTTAAAAAATTTTAAATAAAAAACTAATTGATGTCTGTATCAATGGGGGTTTGCAGTATGAATGAAATGTTAGCGTGGCGTGGGTAGGGATAGGGGGGGGGAAAATTTGAAAAGCAAAAGGTCAGGTCAGGGAACGAACTTTCCAGATTAAAGGAAAGAAAAAAAGACATATTGTAGTGTTTAGTAGAGTAGTAGTGTATTAAAATTGTAGTAGTGTTTTAGTAGTAGTATAGTTATATTTAATTATTAGTATTGGATATTAATTATAAATTTTAGTATTAGATTTTTGGGGCCAATTGAAAACCTTATTTTAAGGGGGGCCTCTAAATTACTTTTTTTAAATAATTTCCAAAACTCTTTAAAATTCCAAAAATAGAGGGTGAAGAGAGTGGAGAAGAAGAGGGGGAAAAGGGAGAGAGAGAGAGAGAGAGAAACAACGACAAAAAAAAAATAACAAAAAAAAAAAATTAAAAAAAAAAGGGGGGGGGGGGGTGAGACAGGGGGGGGGGGTTTGGTTTGAGGCGGGACCCGGTAGGGGGGGAATTAGGAGAGGAGGGGGGAAGGGAGAAAGAGAGAGAGAGGGGGGGGACAAAAAAAAAAAAAGAAAGAAAAAGAAGAGAGGGGAAGGAGGAGAGAGAGGGAAAAAGGGGGGAAGGGGGGGGGGGGGTGAAGAGGGCGAGTAAAAAAGCCCAGTGATAGGGGTCTTTTGAATTAAAGGACAAAAGGATGTTGGACACAATGGGGAGATACTTTTAAAATAATTCTAAATTTATTTTAATCTAAAATAATAGTTTGTGTGTGTGTTGTGAAGTGTTATGAAAAAGTGTGAGAGATAGATAGAAAGTAGATAGATTTTAAATTAGTAGATAATAAATAGTAGATGATAGGAAAAGGTGGTTTGTGTTTTTAGTACTATGAGGGTAGTGTAATAGTGTAGTTAGTAGTAGTGGGGAGTTTGTGTGTAGTAGGGGAGTGGTAGGTTTGTGTTAGTAGTAGTAGGTAGTAGTTGGGTTGTAGTAGTAGTAGTAGTGTAGTAGTAAAGGGTTTTGTAAAGGGGGTTTGTAGTAGCAGAGCAGTAGTGTAGTGGCAGAAGAAGAGGCGTGGGGAATATGGGTGACGTTGACATTGTGGTGGTCAATCCCGGGGTGAGTCCCCGTGGAGTCAGCGTTCCCCAAAACTTTTTAGGTGAGTTTCCCTTTGTCGACGGGCGGAAGTGTCGATGGCAAAAAAATGGCAACCCACGCACACATGTAATCGCGTGGTTGGGAGATTGAAATGTCTGGCCCTGCTTTTTGCACAGTTGATTGTCAGCAAGGTGACGAAATTTTACCCGCTCTTTGGTTCACCCAAAAGTAAGCAATCCCCCCCGGGGGACGTAATCGATAGATAGATTACGGTAGTGCAAGTAAACGGCCCCCTGATGTCCCCAAAACTTGTTTTGGGAAAAGGGTTGTATACTCCCCCAGGTGCCCCCAATCTTTCTCGGGGTGCATACACGATCGGCTTTTTGGGCCATCCCCGGGGTTTGGGGTTCCCGGGGGTTTTTGAAAGAGATCCTCAGGTTCGATCCCTCGATATGCTACCAAAAGGGGTTCGGGGGAAAACTCGTGGGTTCTTCGCTCGCCCGGAGGTCCATGTTTTTGCAATAGGATGTTCCCACTTGTCGGCATGGGGGGTTATCGTGAGGATAAAATGGGACGCTGTGTCCCCTGTTTGGGCATTGCGAGGCTATTGCGTTCTCTCGAACGGGGGGCTTTTTCCCGGAAAAACCTTAAAAAAACCCCTTTCGGGATTTTCCCGGCCCTAAAAAACGGTTTGCGTCCGTTAAAGGGCCAAATTCTATCTTCCAGAAGAGTTCCGCAAGGGGATTGATAAATGGGATGGAGTCTTTGCATTCCCCGGGATGGGATGACGATAGAGCAGGTAGCTGTGATTATCCGTTTCCTTGTAGGGGCACAGGGGCCGTACCCCGTGTGGTAAAACAGCCTTGATGTCAAAAAGTTCCCCTCGGGTTGAAATTATAAGTGTACTTTGGAGGGGGGAAGGGCCCATCGCGGAAAACCCCTTTCAATGGCTGTGGGCAATGGAATGCCAAAAACAGTCGAAATGTTTTTAAACAGTCGGGGGGGGGTCCACTGTACGAGGGAAGAAGGTTTCCCTAAGGTGGGCCCAGGGAAGGGTTAGATATGGGGGGCCCCCTCTTGGTCCCCTCGAACCCCCGAGATCTGATGGAAAAATAATCATTGAACTCAAAAGTTTTGAGTGTGAGCACAAGTTCGGTGAGTCAAAAATGTGTTTTGGGGAAATCCCTGGTTGGATGACGGTCGACAAATGTGAGGCACGCAGTCCGTCAGGATGCGGTATGGATGTGTACGTGCCTTCACTCCTGGTGAAAATCAGCCGTGGACGTTCATCCCGGAATGAAATTCGTCATGACACAAGGGAGGTTAATGTCCTTGATATACGATGGAGGGTGGGGAATTAGTTTAAATACCGCATCGGTTACTGCGATACCTTTCAGTGGGCCCAGATGCGACACAATCGGCCCTTGGTGGGTGTCAGACAAATTTCCCCGGGTTTTGTGTATTTAGGGAGCAGTAAAAAAAAGGATTACTAGGCGTGGGGTCGTGTTTTAAGGACCCCCTTTCTCTATAGGTAAATTTTCCTGCATACCAAAAAACTGGGTTGTTGGGGTTGGTGTTGTTTTAATGTTGGGTCCGAAGTATTTCTCATAAAAAGTTGGTCATCAATTGCCTGTGGCCCTAGCTCTATAGAGTCAGGTCCAAACAATACGGCCCCCCCTTTTTTTTAAACCCTTTTGTACTATTCACGACGGATCTAAGGATGTCGGCAGCCCCTTAAAGACGGGTGAGGTTAGCCTCTTGATAGGTTTGGGTCGTGTGCCTCGATCTGTTAAGCAAGTTGGATAAAAGGTGAGTTGGGGGGTTCAGGATAGGAGTCCCGTTTTTTTTAGTCGGAGAAAAGCGGCAAAAGGATCCCCAGGGTCACGGTTTTAGTTCTTCATTTTGGGGAAAGGGTTTCAAGGTAAAATACGCATGAAGGAGTACATCCCCAATGCGGGATGGTGGCGTTCTTCCAGTGGGATGACTTTTGGGCCTTTCTTAAGACCGATTCCTTGCACTGCTCAATGGATGGTCGGGGGGACAGAAACACCAGCGGTGGTTTTTGTGGTTCCCACTGGGGGGGGGGGGGGGGAGGGGGGGATAGCTCCAAAATTGTCCATCGTGGGGGGGTTCGCTGGTGGGGTGGGGTGAAATTGGGTCGTTCCCGGGGCTGGTCCCCGGGTTGGAGGGGACTCCCAAACCACCAATGGGATGGTGGTTAGGGGGGCCCTTAAAAGCAGTGGGTGAATCCACCGGGGGGGTGTTGCCGAAAGAGAAGGGGGGTTATCGTAAAATGTGTAAATTTTGTTTGGAAGGGCTTTTTTATTACTGGGTTTTTACTAATTTAAACATGCTGGGGAAGTTGTTACTTTAAAAGTTGAAAACCTAAGGGCTTTGAAAGAAAATGTTATGATAAGCGATGCCTAAGCATGGGGAGGTGTGGATGGAGGGTTAATTTGGATATCTTTTTGGAAGGGTCGTAGAAAGTTAAGTGTTGTAGCACTTGGATTTCAAATTTCCCAGAAATGGGAGAAGGGGATGAGGTTAGAGAGTAAAGAGGCCCCCTCTTTCCCCTTCCCCCTTTTCTCTCCCCTTCTCTCTCTCTTTTCTTTTTTTCTTTTCTTTCTTTCTTTTCCCCCCCCCTCTCTCTCTTTTCCCCTCTCTCCCCGGTCCGCCCCAAACCCAAAAACCCCCTCCCTCCCCCCCCCTTTTTTTTTTTTTTTTTTTTGTTTTTGTTTTTTTTTTGTTGTTTTTTTTTCTTTTCCCTCTTTCTCCCCTCTTTTTTGTCTATCAAATATCTATTTTCTACCCTTATCTATTTATCGTTGTACCCCATTTTTATATGCATTTTCCTTCGCTCTTCCAACCCCCCCCCCCCCCACCTCGCGTGCCCCTTTACCTTCCCCCCCTCCCCCGCCCCCTCTGTTCCATACAGGTTCTATTTATTACTATACTATACTTTACTACTACTACTATATACTAATACTACTTATACTATACTATTACTACTAAACAACAACAAAAAAATATACTACTACTTTAACTACTACTATCTACTACTACTACTACTACATACTACTTCTAAACTACAAAACTAATACACTATACAAAAACAACTCTCTACTATTATTTTCTAACCTTTACTCTACTACTACTATACTATAAAAAACTAACTACTACTACTATTTTAACTTTTAACATACTACAAACTATTACCAATGTCATCCCCATTAAAATTTGGGGAAATTTCTTTCCGACGCTGACCTTTGTTTAATTAGATATCTCTGGGGCACCTATCCTTACCCCCACGCTAACATTTTTTTCTACTGCAACCCACCTTTGGTACAGACGATACAATTTAGTTTTTTATATTTTATTTTTTTTCCCACGTTTATTTGTGTATTGTTGTGTGACGGGGGGTTTGTCCCCAAAAACGTCCATTGTTGTTTTTTCCCTTACGAAGCCTTTTCCATTTTTACTCTTTCTTTTAGTTTTGGGTTTGTACCCCAAAACGAGTCGAAGGTCCCCGTGTCATCATGCGCCGTACTCTTGGACTGACTGATCGAAACTTCTTCGATCGGAACAATCGCACCGGGAACACGCCACGGAACACAATCGACAGGAAAATGAAAAAATGTTCCGAATGCCCCCCGTACCCTTTCCTTGTTTTTTTTTGGCGGGTTTTGGGAAATTTCTATCGATACCATAATATCTGACAGAGCAATTTATTTAATTTTTACAGGGGGTGGTTCACCCATGGGGATCATAGGTATGCCATCCTAAATTTAAAAAAATTTTTTTTTATTCTTTTTAAACTCCAAATTGATGTTAAATATTCTTAAAAGCCATTTTATTGTTTAACCCCAAAGTCAATCTATTTTGGGATCGATAAAAGCATCCGTGCCACGTCGCCATTTTTGCCTCGGATTTTTGGGGAGACTTGTCCTCAGGCGGCCATGCCAAGCCCGGGGCCATTGGTGGTTTGGGGGCCAAAATGTCCTGTCTCCTTAGTGCCTGAGGGACAAGTTCGGAGAGCCTTGCCCCAGCGGTAGGCCATTGGTGGTCGGGGGAAAATTTTTTACTGTCTACTTAGTCGCCCCGGGGGCAAGCGATCAAATCGAGCGGGGGGTTTTTGATCGAGTCTCTAAAATCGGCGGGGTTTGAGTCAGTGAGAACGGCAGTGATTCGTTTGAAAAAATAAAAACCCACACTCGTTTTCCAAGGAAACTTTTACAGACCCCTTCTTATGTTGTGGGGCTTTATGCGTGGTTTGATGGGGGCTCCCCGGCCACACCAGGTGAATGCCCCGGGTACCCGATGGCCCAAATTAAAAATTTTTTTCTAGAAAAACTTTTTATTATTATTCATTTTAAAAAAAAATCTTTTTTTAAAAAAAAAAAAAAAAGATAAGTTTTACCCAACTGTAGTGGATTGTATTTAATCAAAACCAATGAGTTTTTCAAGAGTCAAATGCTTGTGGTGTTTGGGGGATTTGGGGTTATTTGCTACTTTGGGCAAGAGAAATTGGCTGTTGCCCCGCCCTGATTATGATGTTCGCGTCCCCCCCACACACACAACACACACCCACACACCCATCAAACAGTTTTTGATAGGAGGCTTTGGGCCCCCCCCCCCACCACCACCCCCACCCCCTGTCATTGAATTTTTATATTTTTCGTCGGCCAAAAGTTGTGGGCCCCCCCCCCTCCCCCTTTTCATGGTCGTCATCACCTCTTTTGTGGCGGGAAGGCCATCCTTTCATATTTAAAAATAAATGAAACAAAATTGGTGTTTTTTATTAGGGAGGTAGAATAAAAAATATTTGCCGTTTTCCCACCCCATACCCACGGATTTGCCCCGGGCCGATGTAAAAGATGCCGACGACAATGGAGACGTGATGATGATGATGATGATTATGTTTTTCTGATTAAAAAAATATAATACTTTGAGGTTCCACCCCCCACCCCCCACACTAGACCCCGGGCCCGAAAAGATGATGATTGTGGTATTGCGGGCGTTACGGCTGTGATGGGATGATGAAAATTTGGATGATGTTGTTGATGATGATGATGATGTGATGATGATGATGATGAGGGATGATGAGGGAATTGATGGGGGGCCAAAAAGTTGATTATTTGTTGGGTTGTTTCATTTGGGTAGGGTGTCTCTTGTCAAAAAAATCAAGCCTTGTAAAATGGCCGGATGAGTAAACATTTGTTTTTAAAAAATTGTGATCCAGACGTTAAGTCCGTGTGAAGGGGACTTTTACTCAGGTTTTGAAAAGTATTCCCTTTTTATAAGCAATGACGGGTATGTAAAGAGCTTTAAAAAACAAAAAAAAAATTCCCAAAGCGATCGGTACCTTTCTTTACGGAAAAAAATGTTTGGTCGATAAAGGCGTGCCGGAGGAAAAAAAATAAATTTTAAAAAATTTTGAAGTTCATTGAGCATGGTTTAAAACCTTTGGGAAAAGCGCTTTGAACTTTTAAAACCTGCTAGACACTCCGATTCCAAAAAATTTTAAAGACTGATTAATGGGTTTCCCCCTATAAACATAGTTAGCTTGGGAAAAACTTTTTTTGGGCGGGACTCCAAAAGGTTGGGGAAAGAAAATTTGACAAAAAAATCAAAGGGGTCTTTTAGGAGCCCGATTGTTTTTAGATTGATTAATTTAAAAGGAAAAAGTTTTTTTGATATTTATTTTTTCCCTTAATTTTTTAGGGGGGTGGTGGTGGTGGTGGTGGGGTGATGTTTATGATCCCGCTGATATGATTTGGGGATTATAAATAAATTAAACATAATTCCCTTTATTCAAACCCCTGGGGAGAAATTTGTTTCTTTCGGGGCATTTTAAGGAAAAACGGAATTTAAAAAAAGCGAAGGGGCCCGTTCCCGCCCCCAAAATTTTGTTAGGGGCAAGGTGACTTTCAAGACCACTCAGCGGCGGGTGATCGAACTCGGTACCTTTTGGGTGCCAACCCAAAAACCCTAACCCTTT
>NW_027624497.1:0-8147 GCF_034508935.2 Berghia stephanieae | reverse complement strand
AAAATAAAAAATTGCCATTCACTTTTTCACATTTAGCAAGATCCTTTTTAGATTGTGTCATTTGGCAATATTTTCATTCCTTTTTGGGGATGTGAAAAAATTGACACTTGTGCTTTGTGTAATGTGAATGTTTAGTTTGACGTTTGTGGGGGGGAAAATAGATTGATTTGCCCCCCAACAATTTTGATGTACAGTTAGGAATAAAACAGCATTTGAAAATGATGAATCCTCTATATTGTTTCGCTTTGTTATATTTATAAAATCATTCCTTAAACATTGAGGACAGATGTAAGTGTTGGCTTTCTGGGATGGGGGGGGAAAGCCGAGAATTTTCTTCAAATTGACAACTGCTTCGTATCGGTGCATTGCTACTCACTATTAAACAGTCATGTGCTGTTAAATTGTGTATTAATAAAACTATCCGCTACTAAAATATTTACCTTTTTTAGGGTGTGACAGAAACCTTTGGAACACGGGATAGAATTAAACCATTGGAGTCTATAAGTTGGAACTATCTTTGTGAAGGATTGATAATGCAATTGACAGTATATCATGTCACTACCATACTATAACAACCATTATCACTTCATCATATCACTACTACTACATCCACCAACACCACATCATCCTCACTACCACCAGTGCTACAATCACTACCATTCGGTTTTGGAGCTTTACTTCATTTGAAAGAAGGAAACTTTGGGATTGTATTTGACATTGTGTTTATATTATATCAATAGTTCTAATCAGTACCTATTTAGAACTATACAATATGTAAACACAGTGCCAATATACCATCCACAATTCCCTTTTCTTGTGTGCGGAAATTCCTCTTTCAGGATTGAAATTCCTACGAGTACGAGTGGTGGTCTGAAATTCCTGTGAGCCAAATTTAAAGTTGGTGTCCTGTCATCTCATTGTTTTGATTTGAAATGAAACTTTTTAGTTTCATCCATGCTTTCTGGAGGCTTTATTTCTTTATCTTTTGGTTGTAAAATCATTTTTGGGTTTCTTCAATTATGTTTTTTTAAAGTAACATTTCTGGGTGGGGTACCGACCTCCCATAGCGGTCAGGGAGATACTTGCTGTGCCTTCTATCCCCCTGTATCTGTTTTCCAATTGCTTTCTGTCTTTGTCTTGGAATGAGGTTTCTTAGTTTTGTCTGACCCTGGCCGGAGCTCTTGAATGGGAGGGAAACAGTCGAATGTATAGTTTTGGTGATGATAATTTTTTCATTGTCAATCATCTCTCTGTTATGTAGTTTTATGTTTGTATGATTTGTAAACAAACATTTGAGTGTATTCCTTTTGTCTTAGTGGGATCTGGTGCTTGTGTCTGGGTGAGACTTTTAGGTGATCTCAAACTAAGTACACTGAACTGATAGTGTACTCTTGGAATCTACATCTGTTCCCTATTTTTAACCATTTCCCCTATGTCTTACTTTTCCCTCAAGTCCTTTCGATTGTACATCAAGAATGTTTTTACTATCCAATTTTCTTCCTTTTTACTGGCGCCTATATGACCAAAATGTGTTGCAATTCCAAGCGCCGTGAAATCCTTAAAAACAAACATAAGTAACAGTTGAGGTGTCCCTTTTGACAAAGATGCTTTGGCAGTGTCAGTATGGGACTAGCAACAAGGATAGATTACTCTAGGATCTTCTTTTGACCTCTCTTGAACTTGTTGGTTTTTGTTTTTTTTAGGGGCTTATTAGCCTGATCAAATATCTTTTAACAATTTTATTATCCTCCTTTTTACCTCTGCTGAAATGACGTAATTGTGTCACAAGCGTAAGTAAAACCCCTAACACCAACAACAATGGGATTTGATGCATTCACATTCTAAGGTAAAACTAAAACAATTGGAAAGCATAAATAATATAACTTCTTTGAATGTTTTTCTTTTCATTTGTGTTTTCATAGATCTAAACCAGCAGCATGTGAAAACATTTATTTTAATGACCACCCTGGATCTATGTTACTTTGGTTCTGCAACTCCTTTGACTTTCAAAAGGGATGTTGAGACTGAAGATGTAAAAGCACTTTTATCAACTGACACATGAAGGATTGATAACATCTTTTACTGAGTAAAAGGATAGGAGGGGGGGGGGGGGGGGGGGGGGGATTCTGAATTAAATTCCATGAAACTGAAACGAACAATAAACAAGACATGGAGGTGACCTGAACTAAATCAATGTTTATTATTTATTTATATAAATATATATGCAAGTAATAATAAAATTGAGAATCCTAAAATCTAAGAATCTGAACAAAACAAAAAAATTTCTTTAATATCTAAGTTTGTTCATAATAAGCTTAATTAATATTAATATGGTAATTTATAATACAATGGTAAATCAAAAGAAATATTTGTCCTTGAAAAAAAACTATATATTTTATTTTAAAAAGAAGAAAGATAAAAAGATGCAATTCATCTTTAACTACCAAGTGCGTATTGGGATTCTTTCTCTCACAAATCAACTGTATGCAATTATTTATTGATAGGAATTAATTACTAAAGTGCTGGATTCACGCATACTTTTATTACTGATAATTCACAATCCATGTCAAATCTCTATGACTGGAAAAGTTTACTTTTGCAAAATTAGAGGAAATGAAGTTACAATAAGGCAGTGATAAGTGAGAATAATTAGTGCAATTTTGTGAGCGCCAGTTAATAAAAATTGATTGAACTTTGATTGTAATGAATTATATGTTTAAGATCCCATTCCCTCCATGAAAGCTCAAAACAAAACCAAGAAAAAAAAAAGTAAATTTATAAAATAAATGAAATATAAAGCAAGATAAAAACCCAAAAGACCTAATGTCTGACAAAATCGCTGATTTTTTAAAATATTCATACAGTTGTGTCCAGTTCAAAGTTATGAGCTATGCTGATGAATGAATCTTGAAAAAACAAGCTGCTTGACTAGTCTTAGTGTGTAGTCTCGTTTTGATTGCCGTTTTATTGATCTAGTTACTTTGCTACCTCAAGGTTTCCACCAAGCAAGCAAAAGGCCAGAATAATTGTTCTTTGTAAAAATAAGTTCTTAGTCTAGAAACGGGAACAACTGAATTATTTTAGGTATATTCAGCCAACAAGGAAGCAAAAGGCCAGAATAATATTCTTCGATAAATGAGTAGCTTACTTTCAAAACGTCCTAAGTCACATCCACAAAGGAAATGAGTTAACAATCTCAAGCTATCTTTTGGACCCCATAGAATAACTAGAGAAAATTTGGAATTCCAAAACACTCGGGGTCTTGTTCTATGAGGCACACAAGACAAGTATTCTCCTCTTTAAGTCGATGAATAAATGACAACAAATTGCGGTTCTCTTTGAATGATGAAAATGGGACTTCGCATATTTTGAAAGTCAACTACTCAAATGAGCTCTTACTCTTAGTCTAGAAACAAGCAATTTAGTTAAATAGCAATGTTTTACCATTGTTAGAGACTCACATCATACTAAAAGAAAGTATACGTCCAAAACTAAAGTACATACAATATTTTCATAAATTATTCTGAAGTTTTATTGTCTGAATCGATTGTAAATTATATTGTTTGTATTCTCATTGTGGTAGTTGAACACTCCAACAGGTAAAAAATTTTCAATCTCGTAACCATGAAAAAAAATATTTATGATTAGCTAGATTATATCAATGTTAAACAGTGATTATCACAGAATAACAATCATAAGCATTATAAGGTCTTTACAATTTTCAAGTAAAATGTTACACCTTTTCAGTGGCCACATTCTAACAACACTTATAATGTCCAAGGGGACCGGGAGAACAAAATAAAACATGCTGGTTTACGCTGATTTTAAGTCCAGCAAGCAATAAAACAACTGATACATTTACAAGTTAATTTTAGATAAACCCACTCATTCCAATGGGGTCATTTCTACAGCAATATTTTTATTAAGTTAATCAAACTTGAATGAGAATAAAAAATCCAATGATTGCATAAATTAGGAAAATACTGTGACGTTTTAGTTATTTATTTAACTTAACTATGCTGAAAATTATATTGTAAAAATGCCTGCTCCCAGTTTATCACAAAAGATACTGACACAATATTCATAAAGATTAAAAACATTGGTAAAGTGTATAAATATATTGATTACATCAATGATACAATGTATAAGTAAGCAATGGAATGACTATCAGAATACAAATAAAAATAATAAAGAGTTTTGATTGTGGTTAGAGCCAATATATTATTTAAAGAATGACATGCCAAGATCACAATAATGTACATTAAAGACATATAAGCAACCTTAAAAAAATTGTATGTATATACATATATATAACATACATATTTCTAAACTCCAAAAATCCAGTAAGTTCTGCAAAGTCAGAAATTAGTAACAGGAAAGTTGAGTATAAAAATGACGCCGTTGGATCAATTAGCAAAAGTAATCTAAATATCTTCCTTATCTAAATATAGTTATGAATAAATGCAGAGGATGATAGGGTTAAGGCAGATTTGTGAGATTTATGCAATAAGGTAAGTTAACTATGTACAAAATCTCAAGAAATCAGATGAGAGCAGAAAAAAAAAACAACCCCCCATCCCCAAAACAGATGACTTTTTTTTTTACTTACTTCAATTTATACCAAGAATAAACATTTTTTGGGAAGTTGACTGATTTGACGTTCAAAGCAACCATTTTTTTCTCTTAGTATTCATCATCTTCCTCAGCACTATATTCTCGTTCTGAGTCTGCTTGGTGTATGTCATGTCTGCACTTCCTGCATAAAGATCTTCATTTGAACCTGACCTGTACCCATCTCCTGACCTGTACCCATCTCCACTTCTAATACTAGATGCTCTGTGACTGTTTATGATTTCTGTCTCGTTCAGTCCCACATCTCTCATCGTGGACTTGAACTTTCTCTCGGCTTCTTTTTTCGCATTTTCCCTGGAATAATAAAATATAAAATTTGTAAAATTATGAGAGGGGTATTTTGAGGAAAATTCTTATTCGTCCCCCCTCCTCCTCCTCCTCCTCCTCTTTCTTCTTCTTCTTCTTCTTCTTCTTCTTCTTCTTCTTCTTCTTCTTCTTCTTCTTCTTCTTCTTCCTCTTCTTCTTCTTCTTCTTCTTCTTCTTCTTCTTCTTCCTCTTCTTCTTCTTCTTCTTCTTCTTCTTCTTCTTCTTCTTCTTCTTCTTCTTCTTCTTCTTCTTCTTCTTCTTCTATCAGCTAATCAAACAAACTGATAATTTCTAATATTGTTGATGTATAAAAAAAATATAAAATGGCTTATTTTTACCTGGCCAGAATTTTACTAAGAATCTAAAAATCTTTATCAACTACTGTATTTAGTCCTTATAAAATAATAAAGACGAAAACCAGAATAATAGTTTTTGACATTGTACTCTACTTTAATTCCTTAATATGCTTACTTTCATGAACTTTTCTACCAGCAATGGAGAAGACTCGACTCGGGCTTTCATTTCATCTAAATCTCTTTGATATGCCTCTTGTCTTTCTCGATCTTCTTGTCTGTATGAGTTATCATAAACGAATACAAAATAATAAATAAAATTTGCACATAGTAGAATCAAACTTTATGACTGATTTTAAAGTAAAATGTTATTCACAGCACAGGAATTGTAATGAGAAAAAGTGAACAGAAAACATGAAGCAGCGTGGAATAAAACGACTTTGTTATTTAAATTTGTGTAAGTTGATTCACTTTACTAAGGCTATTATTACATTAAATAGGACTTGGTTTTGCATTTACGTCTCATTTAAATATTTTAAAAGATGGTTGTCACAATCACTATGGAACCACATTTTTTATTTTTGAAATTTCCTTAATTTAAACAGTGGCCTCTGTCCCAGAGCATGTTGGCAGGTGACAAGAAAAATATATCATTTCATAAATAAATGTTATTTTCAAACTATTGACTTCTGTTTTTAGGTGTCCTTCGAATGATGAAGCATAAAATTTTGCCAAAAGCTCATCACTTACTTAATTCTTTTCAATCTGGCAGCTATGGATTCCTTAGGCCTCGGAACATCATCACTGACTGTTCTTTCATTCAAATATCGCCTCAGCTTGGCCTCCTGGCTCTCCTTCTGATCTCAGCTTCTTCATCTTGTGCCTGACGACTTTCCATCCTCTCCTTCTCTTTCCTGAAGAAAAAATGAATTTAAATACAGTATAGCAAAAACAGATATCAACATATATAACTTTATCAAAATGCTGTGAAAATATCTTTTAAAAATAAAAATGATCTTCTCTAATGCAGTTCAAATTTAGAGCTTCAGAAATTTCACAATAATTGAATTACAGGACTTAGGAACTCTAACCGTACAATGCCATGTGCCTTAATTTATTTATTTCTTTAGCTTAAATTAAAGCCCAACCCCTCCCCTACCCTTGTGACCAACAGCAAACAATTTAAAACGGCTTGATAAAAACCGTTACATTATTTATGGCGTACCAGAGGTCTTGTAATACAGTATATTACAGTAAAAACCGGTTTTAAACCAAAAATGCGTGCAGCATGTAGTTTATAGGGGTATTAAAGTGTTTGAAAAGGTGAAGAATTCACAGAAACAAAGGCATGATATACTAATTTTCAAATAAAATGAAGTGTTCTACTGACCACAAATAATTAAATGTCAATAAACGTCTGAACTATACCAACAAAATAAACATAGATAAAGAGCTTTCACTGCAAAAATAAGAAAAACAGTCAACCTTGTGCCGTATAATGACTAATGATTTTGCAAACATAAACATAATGTAATTTTCATAAAAGATCAATAGAAGCAGTCTCAGTTATCTTATCTTTACCCGGGCCAGAATGGGACCCCACTGAGGGATGAAAGAGTCACTGAGGGATGAAAGAGTCACTGAGGGATGAAAGAGTGAATGGACAGGTATCAATTCCTTGGCCCAAAGGAGTGATCTGCTGTGTAAGGGGAAAGCTCCCAGAGTAACAGTACAGCGAGAATAGACATTGTGCAGAAAAAAATAAACTGATATTCTGATATTTAGGAACCCATGAGGTATGCCAGATTTAACAACGTGTGCTTGTAAATAAGGAAATGTCAGAAAGGTTATTGATGTTACACAGCAGGGTAATAACAACGAAGATAAAATTTTCTATTTATGTCATGGTTACCCTAGAGTCTCATTAATTAAGTTTAAGCAAATACAGTCGTTTAAATAAACAAAGAACCAAAATCAATACGAAGACAAACATTCACAAATAATGACAAGATATAAGCACATAACCCGACATACTACAGTCACATTTTTGTAAATTTATAAAACTGTAGGGAAGCTGATATTATTTTCCAACTTAACATTCAGAAATATCTGATTATTTACAATTTATGCCTATAACTTTTGTTGATGGAGAAAACTGAGAAGGTTGTTTTTTTTAAATTCAATGATAGAAATATAAATCAATTTTTTAAGATATTTCAGGACAAATTCATTGAACACAGAATCCTCGAATAAACAAAGCAATTATTTGACCCCTACCTCTATATCACCTACCCCACTCCCAAATGGCAAAATTTCTAAAATCTTACACAAAATGAAAAAGGATATTCATATGTTTGTCAATTTTTAAATATGTTACAATTTTGGTTTTGTATTCTGTAATAATGTAAACTAAAATGTAACTTACTTCACTTTAATATTCCTGAGATCTGCTGCCTTTGTTGAAATAGTAGGAATAGAATCCATTGAGGTTGATAATGCACCTAACAGATGAAGAAGAAATATGATTGCTAGAAAATCATGATATCTTAATCAGAGGAGAGTTTTATGAAGGTTCACATCAATATCGAATAAATACACAAATTAAATATATCAATATGGTATTAAATATAATATTGTGCAAAAGTTTCTAGCCCTGCTTTAGTAGTGGATTATAGTTACTGGACTCAGCTAGAATGATAATCTAGAATTTAACATGTTATTAATAATTGTGTAAACAATTTAAAAGGGCTTGATAAAAACCGTTATATTATTTATGAGGTATCAGGGGTCTTGTGATAAAGTATATTACAGTAAAAACCAGTTAAACCAAAAATGTCTAAACCGAAAGGAAATCAAAATGTTGTCATTTTCCCCTCTTTGTTTCTGTTACCCCAGTATCGATAAAAGGAAAGCCAA
>NW_027624496.1:5000-8148 GCF_034508935.2 Berghia stephanieae | reverse complement strand
CCCCACCCCGAACGACGTAAACATTTTTTGCAGTCTGACAATCGAACCCAATCATGGGCCCGTTTTAACATTGGTGTATGGACAATATTTTGCGTTGGTTTGAGAGAATCATCCATTACAACAATGAGATCTTAACAATTTGGGTTATCAGACCTGCGAATACATACACCTTGATCTGAACCGTATTGTATATACCAACAAAGAAGGAAAGAAAATGGATATTATAATTCAATAAACGATGTGACTACAAAAAAATCGATAAACTCTTTGATCTCACACGTGTCAAGTGGGTTTTTGTTTTTCTTGTACTTCAATTTTCTTTTTTCTTCTTCTTGTACTTTCTTCAATTTTCTTTTTCTTCTTCTGTATTCTCGCAATTATTTTTTTTTCTTTTTGTACTTTTTTTTCAATTTTCTTTTTCTTCTTCTTGTACTTTCTTCAATTTTTTTTCTTTTCGTACTTTTTTTCAAATTCTTTTTCTTCTTGTACTTTCTTCAATTTTTATATTTTTTTTTCTTTTTGTACTTTTTTTCAATTTTCTTTTTTTTTCTTCTTCTTTTACCTTCTTACATTGTCGTTTAAAAAGACAAAAATAGAATAAAGATAAGATGTCTTTACTTGAGTTTTTTTTTTATATAGCGCAATATCCACTAAACCTGCTCAAAGCTCTTTACAAAGGGTCCCTGATCCACAACAATGCATAACATGTAGAACGAGTCATGACGCCTGTTAGGCGAAACTATAATTACTTTTTTTCCGACAAAGACAACACTGTCAGGTACTCATTTTACACATGAATACGGTGAAAGAATGTGAGTAAAGAGCCTTTGCAAGGACTCAATTAAGCGCCTAACGAGGCTCGAACCCAGGACCTTCCGATCCAAAAGCGAGTGTCAGACCACAAGACCACATAGCCGCACAATAGTGAGAAAACTCCAACTACACAAACCATTAACCAGTTTACTGCTGTACTTTTGAAAAAAAAACAACAATCGTATTTAAAAATTTGGCCAGAAAACTCGTCCTTCAAATATCGATCGATTTACATTACCCTCACCTCGGCAAAACTCTTAGACCTGGGATACACGGGGTCCCAGGTTCGAGTGGGTTATTTTTTCTTTTTCTTTCCAATATGAGGATCATTTAAATCTATCTATGGTTGAAGGAAGAGTTTTCTGGCCAAATTTTTAAACACGAGGTTTTTTTACACCAGAGAATGGCATTTAACTGGTTAAATAAAGACACTAATTATAAATAATCTTTATTGATATTAAGTCTAGTGACAGCCCAACCCTGAAAGCGAACAACCTGAAAACTCGAAAAGATTATTTTTTTCTCTTGGTGAGTTTGAAAAAGTTTGTTTTTTTTTAAAATCCTTTGAAGGTTGTCTACATTCAAACTGTAACACGAGATGCAGAAGATAATTACACAAATATTTCGATCGAGTGTTAACTTCCAATTTAACCCGTCTGTAGCGAGAATGAGTGAGTTTTGATTTTCAAACAAAAAGTTTGTGTGAATCTGTTATAAAGAAATAGGGTTGGGAGTCAACATTGTTTCGAACAGTCAATGTAAAATTTTATCCTCGAGCACAGAATTCTGGCAAATCTAAAATTTATAAAACTATTTTTTACAGACGAGTTAATTTGCAAACTTTCCTTTAATTCCAGACTAAATTCTCTAATCCGTTGACTCAAATTAATGCGAAGAAATTTGCTAGGTTGTAATACTCAGTCCTTTTTGACGTATGACTTTCATTGCGGTTATAATTTATTCCACGCAATTCTAGCACATCCACAACAAAAATGATGACGTAATTTGTAATATTTCTTGATACTATCAAGTAATGATAATCTTCCTAGTCTATTTTTAAAAAATAGTGTTGGGGATCAACATTGTTCCGTAAAGCCAATGTTAAATCTTTATCATCGAGCACAGAATTACCGACAAATATTAAATACAATACACTAGTATAATAAGTGACTGCCTGTTCTAATAGTCTTTAATCCCGGTAAATATTGCGGATTCTCCACAAGTTATTTTTTTTAAAAGAATAATAATATATGACCCTACATTGTCAATCTGGTATTGTATCGGAATGAATGGAATAAAGAAAGTTGAGTAAAAGATTTCAAATGATGAAATTAGATATTTTATGGGGTTTCTTTTCCTGTTGTGTTTTTTATAATATCTTATCATTTTGTGTGTTTTTGATTTTGTTTTTTTGTTTGGGGGAGGGGGGGGGGGGGGGTTCTACATTTTTTTTGTTTTGTTTTTATTTTGTTTGGTTTTTTGGGATTTTTTTTTTGGGGGGGGGGGCGGGGGTGGGTTGGGGGGGGGGGGGGGGGAAGGGGGTTGTTTTTTTGTTTCTGGCTTTTGCTTGTTTTATTTTGGTTTTAGTTTGTTTTGTTGTTGTTTTTTTTTTGTTTTGTTTAGATTGTTTATTTTATTTTTTCGTTATGGTGTGGTGGTGGTGTTTCATAATTAGGTTTCATATTCAATAGCCAAATTCTTCAGTAACCCAAATTGTCTTCGATCGTTTAGCTTAAAAATTAATAATATAGACATCAGGATCACTCGGCATAATACCATTTTGAGAACATGACCCGTTTTCAACGATTGAATATTGTTTTTTATCCTGCCATCGCTACGCTCTGTAATCACCAAACAACAAATCAAAAATAATTGGTTAATTCGATCGAGTGAAACCTCTAATTCAACCCTTTGGTGGCGAGACTGGGAAGTATCGGGTTTCAAAGCAGTTTTCAAAATATTACTCCCAATTTTTTTTTAACATCTATTTCCTCGAACTCCAATCTCCTTTTCAACTTCCAGTCTTCACGATGATGCACGCTGTGCTCTTCTATACCATCCACAATCCTTTTGTTATTGTTTTGTATTTTTTTTTAGGGGGGGGGGGGTTGGTTTTTGTTGTTTGTTTGTTTGTTGTTGTTGTTGTTTTGTTTTGTTTTTTGTTTTTTGTTTCTTTGTTTAGGACAGTAAGACAGAGTAACACAGCCGCACGGTCTTTGCGTCGTCCCGAAAGGCACCGAGTTCAATCAGCCGCCGCTGCACTGTGTGCCTCACGCAGCTCAATTTGCGCGATGCACTGCGGCTGACGCCTGGTTATTCCCTGTCTTCCATTGGA
>NW_027624495.1:0-8148 GCF_034508935.2 Berghia stephanieae | reverse complement strand
AAATTTAAAAAGGGTTTGCTTGATTTTGCATTCAAAATTTCGTTTATTTTAAAGACGTTAAAAATTCATACAATCAGGGACTTGTTATCTGTATGGGGGACAGTTATGCGCTTGGCAAAGAAGCTCAAAACATTGCCACCCGGGAAAGTAAAAATGGGACCAACACAAAAAAAAACTAGGGTGAAAAACCATGAAACGTTTTTAGTCTGGATAATACCGTTTAGTGAGAATTTGCCCCAAAAAAAGTGGAGGGCAAAAAAAAAAAAAAATAAACAAAGACTCGATTGACCGTTCAACTTTCATTCTATCTATAGGGGGACGCCCTCAAAGATTGTTGTTCATCTTTACTGTTAAGGGATTGGTTAAATTTGGGTTTTAAAGAAGTTTCCAGTCCAGTTCATATTGAGGCATAAAAGGGCGCTAAGATATTGAGTGATTGCAGTTTTAAAATTTGTCGGTAGGTCCAACGGGCATTGCAATCATTTTGGATATTCACCCCAAAGGGCTTACGAGATTATCGGCCACTTTAAACTTTTGTAAAAGGGAAGATGGGGTTTATCTGTTTCAGATGAGGGAGGGACGGAGGGGGGGACGATGATGATGATGATGATCTCAGCACATTGTGTCTTTTTAACACGACTACAAATGAATGAAAAAATCAAGCCAGGATCTGTAAGAAAGTTTGCCCACAATTGTCCAACCCAAAAAAACAAAACACGTTTTTGGGGGTCCCGAAGGGGAAAATTTTAAAAAAATGTTTAAAAAAAAAGTTGAGGGAAATTTATCTTTCGTCCTTGGGGGCCTGAAATTTCCCTCATACAAAAAAAAAAAGGGGGGGGGGGGGCTGTTGCTTTATGTTTTTGGCCAATTGGGGGCCCAAAATGGGGGGCAAAGGGGTCTCATCCGAAAACCAAAAAAGTCTTTTGGTAAAAATTCTACCCTTTATATTATCCATTTTTTGGGGGGAAAAAAACATAAATTTAACTTTTTCCAAGTTCCCAAAACAGGGGAACATTTCGCATTTTCATGTGGCTAACCATGGCTCCCCTTTAAACGGCACCCTTTTTTTTTGTAATTCCTGTCTTGGGCCGGAATAAGCAACATTTTTTGAATAATATGGTTTTTTTTAAACTCCCACATTCTATGACACCGGGGTACATCACTTAATAAAATATATATAATTATATGTTTTGTGATGGTATGGGGGCAGCACGAACCCCCATTCAAAAAAACACCGAATTACAACAAACCACACAAAAGGCCTCCCAAAAAAACACATGAAAAGCAAAGCAAAAAAGCCCAAATTAAAGCAATTGCACTATGGGAAAACCAAATAAAAAAAAAAAACAACAAAAAAACACCAACAATAACCTGGGGGTCGTTCAAGCAAAGCAACCCCCCTACAGATGCGGTGCTAGAAAAAATGCAATTATGGCTGACAGGGGGGAAAAAACTGGAGATTTTACTACACAAAACCACAAAAAAAAACAATAGCACCTTAAAACAAAAATTTTGAACTGATGACAATGTTGCAGACACTCTAAAACAAATTCAAGCTCAAAAACGAAAAAAAAGGGCCAAACAACCAAAACCCCCCCCCCCCCCCCCCTTTCCCCCCCCCCCCCCCCGGGGACCCCAATTTTTCAACCCCCCCCCCCCCCCCCCCCCCCCCCCCCCCCCCCCCCCCCCCCCCCCCCCCCCCCCCCCACCCCCTCCCCCCCCCCCCCCCCCCCCCCCCCCCCCCCCCCCCCCCCCGCAAACACATTCCACTACAATTATCACACAAACCCACAACATGTAACAACCCCACACACAAACAACCCCTCCCACGCACAAAACAACACACCACACTAAAAAAACACACAACACACACAACAACACCAACACCACATCAAAATTTTAAAAACATGAGGGAGCACTCCACAATACACTTTCAAAATAATCCACCCTTACACAGCGAAAAAAACCTTTAGTTTGGAGTTTTCTACGGACATGGGACAAAAGGGGAAATTTAGGGCCGACGGGAAGGAAGTGTGAGAAAAACACACAGAAACGAGGTTCGTCCCCGGCAAAAAAAATGTGAGTGAAAAAAATTTACATTATATATTAGCTCAAAACCACCATTATTCCCGAGCACTTTTCGTATCCTACAAAGTCCCCCACCACAACCATCATTAAAATAATATATATAATATATTTTATATATATATATAATATATATTTTTTAATTATATTTTTAAATTTTTTAAATTATTAATTAATTTAACCGGGGTTTAGGGAGACTTTTGGTACCCCTATTATTTTCATTTTACAGTTTACTTTACCAATAGGGAGGACCAAAAAATCTGGTCCCCCCAATTGATTTTGACCTCTATCATATTCACTTTTTCTGATTTTAGTTTAAGGTTGTCAAACCCAACCGTCACGACTTTTGAAAGCTATTGAAAAAAATCATGGGGGAATTGAAGATATTTGTTAAAACACCACATTTAAGAAAGAGTTATGCCTAAAATTTTCAGGTTTGGGTCCAATAAGGTGGACCACCTGGAAAAAAAAAAAGGCACCAATAGGGGGTACCCAGTGTCTTCGTCCGTTTAAATTTCAATAGTGGAGGCACTATAATCTTTCCGAAATTTTCTTTTAAAAATTCTAGACATCATATGGGATTTTTTTATGTAATGAAAAAGTAAAAATAAACAATTGGGTTGTGAAAGTTGATGAACTGTGGAATGAAACAAGGATATACGAAATTTTTAAAATCTATTTTTTAAAAAAACAATGTAACGATTCTTGGCTCGGACTCTTATCTCCTAGAAAAGAGGGGAGCGTGGGCTTCCTTCTTTTCTGGGGTTTTCTTAATCGTGGTGGACAAAGCCCAAAGCAAACATAGTAAGCTCATTTTTTTTGTGAAAAACATACTAACGTTTAGTCAATTTCGCCCCAAATCCTACTTTCGTTTTCGTATTTAGGGGGGCGCTGATTTTTTTCCATTTTTCGTCACTTTGGCTGCCCTTCCCAACTTTTGGGCATCGTGGGGGTAAAAATCGATTGCTGGAGGCATTCCATTGAAGAAAGAGGGGTCACCGAGATTAATTTAAAAGGGGTAAAGTTTTTTGGCCCAATTTTTTTATTCTATTCACTGTTTGATTTATGAATTGAAAAAATCGGGTAGAAAAATCACCAACACACACCGATGGGCTGTCATTATTCCCAGAACGCCTGTCTGGGGATAAAATTTCTTAAAACTTTCGTTAAATTTTTTCCCAGACCAGGTTTTGGGGGGGATAAAAGAAAAAATTTGTTATCCCCAGGACGCATGTAGCAAAGGGGCAGAAAAAAGATGTTAAATGCAAAAAATGCCAAAATAAAACAGGCGTGAAAAAATTTACCAAATATTTCTGGAAAAAAAAATACAAAGTGGTTGTGTCCCAAAACAGTTAATTATATTCAAGTGATAATTTAACACAAGATGAAAAAGTTAAAATAGTGGATTAAAAATGTCAAATCCAGCTCTTTAAAAAAAAAATTATTTTAAAGCAAAAATGGATCAAGGGAAATTTTTTTTTTGGGTTGTTTTGGGATCTGAAAAAAAAGGGTCAAACGGGGAAAATTTTCGAACTTTTTATTTTCAACCAGGAAGGGAAAGTTGTTAATCATCAAATCTTTTTTCATAGTCCACAAAACCATTTAAATTTTTCAATACCTACCTACCTGTTAAAACTTTATTGATTTTTTCTCTTTTTTTCTATAAATTTGGCTCATTTTTTGGCCACAATTTTTGGGGGATGACCGGGAATTATTTTTTTTATTTTCGCGGGACGAATTCCTAGGCCATGGGGTTGTTCGCCCCAAAGCCCAAAAAACCGACCACCTGTTTTTATTCCTGTCTTCTTTCGCACAAGATAATATTAATTTAGTATCACACGTCCACAAAACTAGATTTCCCAAAAAAACATATTTTTATTCGAATCAGAGATGAAAAAATTACCAAAACAAGGAAGCAAAAAAATGGTGGAAATATGTTTAGCTCATATATGAATTTAAGATATTCCGATAGCGGTGTGGGATAGACAGCTCAGTGGGTTAGGCCACCTTTTCCATTTTACTCCTTTTTTGCCCGCACAGAATTCGACCACTCGTTTTGGTCAAAATATAATATTTAATAATAAAGAATTAAAAAGAATAAATTTAAAAAAATTAATAATATAATAATTAAAAAGAATTAATTTGTAATAATTGTTATTATTATTACTATTTACCCAATCATAATCATTATTATATTTATTATTTAAATTAAATAATTAAATTTTTTTAATTATTAATACTCTTATTATTCATTTTACTATTACTATTAATTATTATTTATTAATTATTATTATTTACATTATTAATTATTATTAATCTTTTTATATATTTAAATTTTTATTATTATTATTATTATTTTTTTTTATTATTATTTTCTATCCTCTATTGACCATTTGGGTCGCTCTCTGAATATTTCTGTTTGTTTTTGCTTTTTTAATTTTTTTATTCTTTATAAAAAAACTATTTGAGATCGGGAAGTGGGGGGAGTGGGGGGCGAATATATTTGCCAGAAAACTAGAAAAAAAAAACCAAGGGGGAGAGAGAGAGAGGGGAGAGTTTAATATTTTTAAAAAAAAGAGGTGGGGGGGGGGGGGGGTGGGGTGGGGGAACATTTTCCCTTTCCAATGGTTCTGTAAAAAAGAAGACGGAAAATTATTAAAAAAAAAAAAAAAAAAAAAAAAAAAAAGTGGAAAGTTTTTCCAGGATTCGAACCCACCCAAAGTCGATATTCTGGTCAAACTTTCCCAGGGGGGAAAGACTAAAACCATTCCGGCCATGGAACACCCACTTCGAAGGTCGAACGCCAAAAATTGTGTATTTTGTTAGTACAAAAACAAACTGATTTTTAATGTTGGTTTAATTTTTTGTTTTTTTTTAGATATTTTATTTAACTTTCCTTATTTTCTATGTGCATTTGGAAACATTCCATATTCTGGGAATGTGGGATAATTGTTTTTTAAAAGGCGGAGTTTCAAAATATGCGTTGGGGATAATGAAAATTCGTTATCCACAGAAGGGTGTCTGGGGATAACGAATTTTTATTTCCCAGGGCAGGGTGGTCTGGGGGATAATTCACAAAGCCGCCCACCGATTGATGATTGTCACTTGTTCAAATCATTCGAAGGTGGAGTCAGATAATTCGGGAAACTTCTGTAGGAAAATGTAGATTCACATAGGGTTTGTTTCTAACTTTGTAAGGATCTGTGGTTTACTACTACTTACTACTACTTTTTTAACCTTACTACTTAAATACTTTACTTACTTTAACTACTACTACTACTTTCTACTACTAAATACTAAATAAAAAACCAAATTTCTACTACTATACTATTTTCTTAATATCTACTTTTACTTTTACTTTTTAGCCCCTAAACCAACTCAAACACTTCACATGTTTATTTTATGGATTTTTGAAAAAGAATATAAAAATTTTTAAACTTAAACCTGTTTTTTGGCATCCCTGCTTTATTATGCATTACAGTGTGCCATATCACAAAAAATCATAGTTTAAAAGTTAAGAAAAATGCTATTTCTTTTGTACCTTCAGATCAGAGAGATTGAGCTTTTAAAAAATCCTGAAAAAAAATGTCTCTTGCTGCCAAAACCAGACAAAAAACCCCTTTTGATGTGATCTATGATGTTAATGGTAAGAATGTATTTTGGGTGAGGAAATGAATAAAATATTTTAGGTACACCCATAGTTTTGCTTATTTTTTGTTTGAAATCATGATGTGTAATTACTAAATGGGAGTCCCACTCCGGATAATTGCAACTCGGGTTAAAAACGCAAAACCATTTCCTAAAAAAAATGGAAAAATAATTTTTATATAAAGTCACGGTTAATTGCAAAACAAACTTCGTTTTTTTTAAAAAAAAAATGGTTCAATCAAGAAAATCAAAAAAACCAATATATCGGCCTTTTTCAAAAAAAAAAAAACTGCCAAAATTTTTCCCGGTCCTTTTGACGATAATTGGGGGGCTCTTTGACATATTTTTATCATTATTTGGTTAGCAAAAATACTTGCTTAAAAAACCAACTCTCACTACACCCTTACTAAAATTGTATGAAACATAAAAAACAAAAAATCGAAAAGGAGATTTCAGGATAGATATGGGACGTATTGTATTTGAACGGGGGTAGAGGAAAATAAACCCCGTCCTTTTTTTTTTTGGCATGATGGTCAGGGTCGGAAAAATTTTTAACAAATGGAGTGTCTTGGTTGTTACAAAACTGAATTGGGAGCTGATTTCAAATTGCCATTTCTAACAATCCCTCATAAAAAGTTTGTAAAAATATCAGACTTTAAAAAAAAAAATTATTATATATTACTAAAGTTTGTCCCCCAAAGGTGGTTCCTCATTTTTCCCGTAACGGCAGTGTGAAAAAAATTAAAACCAATTAAAAATTTTCCCTTAAACAAATAAGAAAGTGCAAAAAATAACAATGTTTTTATCGCCGTAGATTACCTCTTTTCCATCATGGCCGAAACTTTCCCAAAAAAAAATGTTTTTTTTTCATCCCGTGTTGATTTTCAAAAAACAAAAACCGCTTCAAAAAAATGGTGGGTACTGTTCAAAACCCTTAGACCATGGGGACCCTCAATTCCCTGTTACCAGGGGCTTGTTATTTTAAAGTAGAAATTTGGAAAACAAAATAGAAGCATCAGTTTTTAGGGTTTTTTTTAAGGGGTCTAAATAATAGTCATACTTTAATGTTGGAGTAAAGCATATTTTTTAGGGATAGTATGGAATCGAAGCGAGATAAACTCATTTCCCCGTTACACCTCATTCCTGTTAACCCACATTGTTTTGTAACAGGAATTGGGGATTTTTAACAGGGAATGGAGGAAAAAAAACATAAAAAGGAATTGGGGTAACAGGGAAATGAGGGAATGGTGGAACTTTCATAAAATGAACACCACGTTTTAATTGTAACTAAGTCCTTTGGAGCATAAGGGGGCCCATAGTATCGGAGCTTATCCCCGGGTTTCTGTAGCATGAAAACAGACATTTTAACTTATGTAGGGGACAATTGGTCTATAAGCAAATAACATTTTTCCCAATCAGCAGGACTTTTCCCGGTAAAAAAAAAAAATCAAATATTTTACACCTGGGGTGTGGAAAAAAACAAAAAGGGGGGGTGGAACCAAACCAAAAATTTAATTAAATTTTCCTTGATTAAGGAAAAACCACTTCCATGGTTGTGGAGAATTTTTCGAAAAAAACTGTTTACCTCCAAGTCGGGATTTCCCTTTCCGGTAAAACCACTCGGCCAAGGCGCCCCCCCATGGTTTACCTTTTAAAAAAAACAATTTTTAATTGTTATACATATTCATTTTCTTCCCATTGCTGAAAGACTATTTTAGTGCAAAGTTACCTTGCCAATACAAATTGGGCCAATGTCCAAACTAGTTTGTTGCCTGTTAAGGCTCAGATACAAATTTTATGTTATTACTATGATTTTTAAACGTCCGGTAACCAATTGTACAAAATGTGACATTGTATCCCCCAAAAAAAGTCTTCTTTGTTTCTTGAACTTTAAATTCTTGTTTTACACCCTTGTTTTTGTGACAGGGGAAAGGAGGGTGGGGGAAATGGAAACTTGATTTTTATTGTTTCATTTTTAAAAGGGTCATAGGCTTTGTTGTAAAACGATTGTTTTATTTTTGTTTTCTTTTATAAAAGGCCCAAAAAAAAGGCCATTTAGGGTCAGCCGGGAGCAACGACTTTTTTCCGTCAAAAGACGAGATGGAGTTCCTATTCGATGTTTTCTGTTTGTCTTAAAAAAGAAAACAAGACAAAAAACCGAGGGGGACAAAATCGAGTGGAAATAAAAAAGTCCCCCTAAAAAAAATAAGACACCAAAAGGAAAAAACAAACGGCAAACAAGAAAAGGAATTGGATAAACAATTATCACACACACATATAAAAAACACACCCCCACACTACAAAAAAACCGGAAAACAGCAAAAATTTTTGATTGAGTTTACACTCCATCCTCACACTCAAAAATCCCCCACTCCAGTTTTTTTCTCTCGTCAAAGATATCAAAACTAAAAAACA
>NW_027624494.1:0-8149 GCF_034508935.2 Berghia stephanieae | reverse complement strand
TGTAGTAGTTGTGGTCGTGATGATGATGTGAGGGGGTTTGTGTAGTAGTGGTAGGCTGATGTGTAGTGGCGGTGTTTGTAGGAGTTGTGAAAAAATTATGATAATGCGGTGGTGGTGGGGGGTTTTGGTAGCGGGGTTTGTGGATGTGGGTATGTGGGAGGTATGGGGGAGGGTGATGAGGGTGCTTGTGTGAGTAGCGTGTTGATGATTGGTGGGTTTGGTTTAGTAGTGGTGGTAGTGATGTGTTTGGGTGGCGTGGTGTAGTGTGTAGTGTAGTGTGTAGTTGGAGTAGTTAGTAGTTGTAGTAGTAGTAGTGTGTGAGTGAAATGCTGGTTAAATTGGTGGTGGTTGTATTTGTGTAGTGTGTGTGTGATGTGGTGGTTTGGTGCAGTAGAAGGGTTTGTGATGTCTTGGTGGGGTTGTTTAGTAGGGGTGTAATGATGATGATATGGATTTTGTGGTGGCGCTTGTTAGTGGTGGTGTGATGATGTGGGGGTTTTGTAGTGTATTTGGTGACGTGATAAAGGTGGTGGTGTTCGTGGTTGTAGTTATGATGAGATTAGTGGGGTGGTTTAGTATGTAGTTAGTTAGAAATGTAGTTTTAGTAGTGTAGTAGTAGTAGTAGTAGTGTGTGTTTGGAATGGGGGTGGGGGTGTGTTGTGGTAGTGAAAATGTGTGGTTTTGGTGGGCTTAGTAGTAGGGTTGTGATGATGAGGTGGTGGTGGTTGTAAAAAGTAGAGGTAGTGATGAGATGTGGTGGTAGTGGTTGCAGTGTGGTGGTGTTGTTGTTAGTGGTGGTGTGATGGCTGTAGTAGTAGGTAGTGATGTAATGCGGTGGTGGTGTATTGTAGTGGTGTGATAATGTTTGGGGTTTGGTGGTTGTAGTAGTAGGGGTAGTGTGACGTGTAGTGGGGTGGTTGGGTTGTAGTGGTTTGTGATATGGGGATGGTGGTTGTGTAGTGTGGCACGTGATGGGAGGTGGTCGGGAAAAAGGAGGGGGGGGGGGTACCTTGGGAACAAATTGACCTCACGGAAAATTTGGGGAGGTTCCCCCGTAACCCGGAATTTTTTGCCCCAAAACGAAGTTTTGGCCCCCTGAAATGTTAAGGGCCCCCCCCCCCCCCCCCCCCCCCTTCTCTCTATTCTTTCCTTTTCCCCTTTTCTAAGTATAATCTGCGTTGAATCGGAACCAGTACTTTCATGAAAGAATTTTTAAAACAAGCCGCAAGCTGTTAATTATTCTTCACTAGATATATCCCAAGTTGGATAAGGATTAGGATGAGGAAAAGTAAAGAAAAAATCTGATACAGACTTGAAAAGTAGATTGTTATTTTAGTATTTAAAACTTTTTTTAAAAAAATAAATTTGTGTTGTCCATTTAATTTTTAAAAAGGGGAAAAAAATTTAAAACTAAAAAAAAGCAAACATGGGAATCAAAACTTGAAAACCCAACTTTAAAACAAACACCACGCCCCTTTTGTTATAAAAAATCCTTTGCCCAGGAAACAAGCAAAAGAAACACAATGCCATTATTCTGTTTAAAAAAATAAAATCGAAAAAAGTTTAAAACAATATGAGGGAATAGAAAAATGCCCCGAAAACAATGAGAAAAAAAAATTTTCGCGGCGGTTTGGGGGGTTTGAACCCGCGACCTTTTGGTACGCAACTCCCCCCCCGGAGGTGGAGCGTGGCTCCCGGTGGCTATACGAACACAAAAAAATTCGTTTCAAATCAAATATTAAGTTTCCCCCTTCCCACTTTTGAGCCGCCCATTGTTCGTACACCACCATCGGAATAATTTTTTACCAGCGTTTAAATTAATAGCCAAAAAAATTACACAAACATATAAAATAGAACGATTGGACATTTGGGATGCTCCCCTGTATGGGTGAATTTTTAATTCAAAAAGTGAGGGGGAGGGGATTATTTGGGGAACAAAAAAGATATGAAGTGAAAAGAAAAAAGCCCGAAACAATAGAGAATAAAAATTTTTGCGGCGGTGGGGGGTTTGAACCCGCGACCTTTTGGTACGACAAAATCCCCCCTGGGAGGGGAGACGTGGCTCTACGTTGGCTATCCCCGAACACAAAAATATTCGTTTCAAAACCCAAAATCATTATAGATCCCTCTCACCCTTCTTGGACGCCCATTGTTTACACCCCCTCGGAATAATTTTTCCAGCGTTTAAACTTAATAGCCAATATTTAACAAAACATTAAAAAAATTTGAAAAAGTTGAGAATTGGATGCCCCCGGGGTTTTGGGGTGAATTTTTTAATTAGAAAAATGGTGGGGCAGGACTTTTGTGGTAACAAAAGTATGAAAGTGAATAGAAAAAATGCCAGAAGACATAGAGAATAAAAAATTTTTTTGCGGCGGTGGGGGGGTTTGAACCCGCGACCTTATTGGTACGACAATCGCCGGCGGTGAGAGCGTGGCTTTCCCTGTGAGAAACCAGAACAAAAATATTCGTTTAAATCAAAATCATTACTGATCCCCCCTTTACCACTTCTTGAGACCCCGATTCGTTTCGTACACCACCCTCGCGAATAATTTTGACCCGGTTAAGTTAATAGCCAAAATTTCAACACAAACAATTTAAAATAGAAACGATTGAACATTGGGGTATGCTCCGGGGTATGGGGTGAATTTTAATTAGAAAAGTGGGGGGCAGGGATTATGTGGTAACAACAGAATGAAGTGAATAGAAAAATCCGAAGACAAAGAGAAAAAAATTTTTGCGGCGGTGGGGGGGTTTGACTGCGACCTTATTGGGGACGAAAACCGCGGCAGGTGGAGCGTGGCTCTACCGTGTGAGCTATCCAACACAAAAAAAATTTGTTTAAATCAAATATTATAGATCCCCTTCACCACTTCTTGGCCGCGTTCGTTCGTACACAATCGCGAAAAATTTTGACCAGCAGTTAAGTTAATAGCCCAAAATTTCAACAAACAATAAATAGAAACATTGAGACATTGAGTAGCTCCCGGGGATGGGGGGGAATTTTTAAATTTAGAAAAGTGAGTGGAGAGGCATTTGTTGGTAACAACAAGTATGAAGTGAATGAAAAGTGCCAGGAAATAGAGAATAAAAAATTTTTTGGGGGTGGGGGGTTTGAACCTGCGCCCTTTTTGGTACGACAAAATCCCCCTGGGGTGAGAGCTGGGTCTACCCTGTGAGTATCCACAACCAAAAAAATTCGTTTCAAACTCAAGTCATTATGATCCCTTCCCCCATTTTGGACCGCCGATTCGTTGTACACCCCATCGCGAATAATTTTGCCGCAGTTAAGTTAATAGCCAAAATTCTCAACCAAAATAAACATAGAAAGTTGAGACATTGAGTAGCTCCCGGGTTGGGGGGGAATTTTTTTTTCAGAAAGTGGGGAGCGGATTATGTTGGTAACAAAAGTTTGAAGGAATAGAAAAAAGCCAGAAAATAGAGAAAAAAAAATTTTAAAAACCCCCCACCGCGCGAAAAATTTTTTATTCTTATTGTTTCTGGCATTTTCTATTCACTTATATCTTGTTGTTTACCCAAATAAGGGCCCGTCCCCTCACTTTTTGAAATTTAAAAAATTTACCCCCACACCGGAGTATCAATGTTCAATGTTTTTTGTTATATGTTTGTGTTTAGAATATTGGTATTAAGTTAAATGGGGTCAAAATTATTCGCGATGGTGGTGTACGAACGAATCGGCGGTCTCAGAAAAGGGTGGGAGAGGGATCTGTAATGATTTGGGTTTTGAAACGAATATTTTTTTTTGTTGTGGATAGCTACACGGTAAAAGCCCGCTCCCCCCTGCCAGGGGGAGTTGTGTACCAATAAGGTGCAGGTTCAAACCCCCCCACGCCGCGAAAAATTTTTATTTCTTTTGTCTTCGGGCCCCTTTTCTATTCATTCATTCTTGTTGTTACCAAAAAAAGTGCCTGCTCCACTCACTTTCAAATTTTACAAAGTTTTAAAATGTAGAACAAAACCAAGTGGTTTAAAGCTTTATTAAACACAATTATAATCAATCTATTGGAATTTGAATTAAACTTTAATTTTTTAAAAAACAAACAGACGAAACCGAAAAGATGGAACTGTTGAATGAATGCATATTTTAAAACTGCCTACCCACAAAAGTCACCCACGAAATGAACACGCATCCCGGATGCTATACCGAGTCAGCAATAGGGAGGGAAGTGGGTGTGTGTCCCTTTGGCTTTAGGGATTTTGCAATTGCAAACCACGGGGGTTACATTTCAAACAGAAAAAGGACTGGCAGGACAGCCCAAAAAAGGAACGGTGTTGTGGGAAAAAAAAAAAAAAGAAAAGCCCCCTCGGATGTGCTTTGTTGAAGAGAGAGAAAAGAGGGAGGGGAGGGAGAGAGAGAGGAGAGAGAGAGAGAGAGAGAGATAGAGAGGAGAGAGGACGTGTTTTTGTATTGTGTCATGGGCTCTGAAAGAAATATGAGCATGGTGTGTCTTTTTTTCCCCAGCCTGTAAAAGAATTTCTTGGGGTTTAGGTCTGGCGTGGGGCCTTAAGGCTTAGGCTAAGCCCCCGGTCGTCATTTCTTAAAAATTTGAAAGAATTTAACAAAAAAAAGTACATTTTTAAATTTTTCTGTTTCAAAAACCAATGAAATTATTGGCCCTGGGTTAAAAAACCTTACGACCCTCAAAACTTGAACCAATACACGCTTGAATTTTCTCAGTCGGTTGTATCGTGCCCCTGACAATCGTACGCGTGTGGCTTAAAGGGTGGAAAAGGTTCCGCCATTTTCCCCGGTCAACAGGGATGATTTAGTTTGCGTGTGGCTAAAAGGGGCTAAAGGGCTCTTGACGTTAAACTGAGTCTTTGTGGTTTCTTTGCAGCCAAAAAATGACCAAATTAAGGGCAATCGTTTTTGTCCTTTCCCATCCTTTCGAGGGTGTCAGGTGTGATATTGAATCCCATTGTCCTTTTAAACTTGAGGTGTTAATTGATGTGTGCAGTTTTTGTTTTTAAAAATTTAAATTAATTGCTATTTAAATTTTGGGAAAGAAAACGTTTTTCGTTGGGATCAATACCCGTTTTTTGAATAGGGAAAAAAATTTTGTTAAAAATTCGGTCCCATCAACCAAAAGATTTTGTATCATATTAAGACGGGATCAGAAACGATCATTTTATTTGTAAAGTTGGTATGTCGTTTTCCCTTTGGGTTCGGTGAGAATAGAAGGTTTATTTTCTTTTATTGTATTTTGTTTTGGGGAAACGCAATACAGAATTGTCTTGGACAAGAAGTGGAATTTTCCTGTTTGAAAAATTTAAACAGAGAGCTTGAACCATCAGAATCTAACTTACATTTAAATATCACCTAGATTGAAAGTTGGGACTTTACGGTGCAGATGCAGTGGTATCGTTTCTTTGCCCGGATGATGAACAAGTTACAAAGAAAATCAATTTTGGTAAAAAAAATTTTGGGGCATCAAAAATTTTTCTCTCTCTCTCTCTCTTTTTCTTTCTCTTCATATATATATATATAATATTTATATATATATAATAATATATATATTTATATTTAATTTTATATGCGACAATCCTTCAAAAACCCGCCCCCTGCTCCTAAACCGGCTACGCCGCTGAGGTACCCCGTAAGAAATAATCTTAACTGAGCAATGATAAAAAATGAATCAGTGAAACAAAGAATAAAGTTTGGAAGCCAGGGAGGAAAAAATGGTTTTCAGTATTGTACCGTTTTTAGTTCGGGACAAAGTATTAGTTTTTTGACGAAACTTGAAAAGTTAGGTACATTTTCATCAGAAAGGCCAGTGATCTAGAACGGTTGATATTTCTTTGTATCGCAAAAAATAAGACGCAATTATGAGCTCAGGAAAAAACAAGAAAAACAAATTTTGAGCTCTCTCTTTAGGCCAAAACCCGGCTGGGACACAAAAAAAGAAAATAAACTCTTTTAAATTTACACCCTTTTCTAAGAAGGGGTGAGATAAAACCGTATTTGCCCCCGAAGACATGGTTCAAACAATGTGTGTGTTGAGGGCGACAAATAGGCCCCTATCACCAGCCACGTCGTAACACTTCTTTTTGTCGTCCCCAAAATTTATTCCCCAAAAAAAAAGGAGGAAAATATATATGGAAAAGGTCATGTATGAGAATTTGATTCTATATCCATTATGACATTTTAAAAAATCTTAAATTCTGTTAAAGTGAAACAGTAAGGTAAACCTTAAAAAGGCTTTAGTATGCTGAAAAAACGAATTTATGTGAAATATTGCAAATGGTTTTAATTTTAAATTTTGTCTTGTTACCCGTTAACTGTCGTATTTTTGGGGAAAAACTGCATTTAAAAAATTTTGGCAGAAAATCGTCCTTTTAAATGACTTATCTTAAATCTTTACAAAACCCCTTAACCTTGGGGAATTGCGAAGTGTTCCCTTAAAATTCCCGGTAAAATTCATGATTTTTTACCCCATTTTAATATGAACAAAGGGGGAAAAGGGGGGGGTATGTGATGATGATGATGTGATGAGACGCGACAATTATGTGTATGTGATCACGAGCGGACGACGACGATGATGTGATGATGAGATGGGAGGAGGGGAGGGGGAGGAGGAGGAGGAAGAGGGTTTGAAAGGTTTGATGATAAATAAGTAGGAGAAGAAAAAAAGAAGAAGAAAAAATAAAAGCCCTTGTCGCGTTTTCAATTTATTAGACTAAAGAGGGGTGGTTCCCTACAAAAAAATTTTTTTGGGTTAAGTCTCAGGAATTTACTAATCGATTATTCTAAAAAAAAATTTTAATGGTATAGAGATTAAACATTATTTTGTGATCAATGTTTATCGACCTTTTTCGGAAATGTGAAAAAGAAAGGGGTGGATTTTGAATTAATAAAATTTTGTTTAGAAAAAGAAATCTTGGTGGGAAAATCGAACAGGGTTTCAACAGTGTGAGGTCATTTCCCGTATTGCGCATAGAAATTAAATATGATTCAAAAATTTGGGAAAAAAAATGGGGACCCTTGATGAAAAAATTCCGACGAGCTTAAAGTGTGAGAAAAAAAAAAAACTATCTGCTTTGATTTTTTTTTGATACATGAATGTGAAAAAGTTATAGCCGCGAAGAAAAACAGTAACGATTTTTTGTTTTGAACCAAATCTGTTCTTGCTGGCCGGACGTGACTCAGAATATTGAACCTTGAAATTTGTAAATATTGACAACGTTTGGTGCTTGCAACCCTGTAGCCGATGTTGGAAAACCCCGTTTTGTCTTTTCTTTAAATTTTAAAGTTGTGGATAACAGATTTTATATTGTTTTTTGCTTTTTAAATTTAATAAAGCTTCATTTTATTTTTAAAAAAAATTAAATTTAATTTAAAATTAATTTTTAAAGTACATATAAAATATATATATATTTATAATAAATTTATATATATAAAATTAATTAATATATTAAATCACCTGGGCTTTTTACTGTAGCTTTTGGGGAAAGGATTCGGGGTTTCCTAGGTAAAAACCCACGGAGTTTGTTGGTAGACCGAATGGGGTGGTCAGGGTTTTCCCCAATATGATTGGGGGGAGAGGATATTAAAATTTATATTGTTTAAAATGTTAAAAGGATTTGAGGGTTTAAGAAAATAAAAAATGCAATCTACAAAAAACGACTATTTCCCGTAGTAGATTCGTCACTGAGAAGAAGCTAATATGCTTTAAAGGAAAGAGGGTATAGGGAAAATGTGCTCGGATGAGAATGAAATAGGGTTTTCACAAGAAAGGAATAAATCCCCTTCCCCGGGCTGTTAAAAAAAATTAGGATGTCTTTGGGGGAAAAATGGAAATTTTTTTTTTATCTTAAAAAGGTCCAAAAAAAGCAAGAGGTAAGAAGATTTTGTCTGAAAGAATTTTTCGGATGCGGCGTAATTTTTGGGGAAAATTTTGTCCCCAAGTTGTATTCTTAAGTTTTTTTTAAAATTTTTGTTGGGGTTTGGGGGGGTGTTTTTTGTTTTGTTTTATTTGTTTTGTTTTTGTTTTTTTTTTTTTAGTTTTTGTTTTTGTTTTGTTTGTTTTTTGTTTTTGTTCTTTCTGTTTTTATTTTATTTTTTTACATTAAAAGGTTTTATAATAAAAAGCATTTAAAAAAGCAAAAAGAAATTTTCTGAACCTTTTCT
>NW_027624493.1:0-8151 GCF_034508935.2 Berghia stephanieae | reverse complement strand
TGATTCCGAATAGAGGGAAGAAAAATTAGGTTTTTTAAATTTAATGTCCCTTGATAAATTACGTGATCTAATGACGGTCAATTAGCAATGGGCATAATGTTGACGTTTCCTTATAAGATGGTGAAACAAGATCAACTATGTTTAAAAGTTATAGAATAATATCTTTTTGGGAAAATCAGGAAAACGTTATGGACAATGTATTTTTTTTTAGATTTCCCAATAATTCTTTGCTTTTTGGGCCCAAAAAAATCACAATGTGATTACCGTATCTGCCCCCCCCCCCCCCCCCCCCTCTCCCACCATGCCAACCTGCAGGGGATTGGGTGCGGGACTGTTAGATGTACCCGAAAAGTATTTGCAATAGCTAGCGTCCATCCAAAGGGTTGCAAGAAATTGTACTGCCCATTTCATTGTACGGAGACAGGGATAAACTCCGGCTCCAATGACCCTGAAAGACAATTTTATATAGTGGAGAAGAGATGATTTCCCGAATTGCAAATCTCAAAAGTTCGAATTCTTCACTTTAATTCTAAAATCAAATTTCTGGGTTCAATTCATCCGACATAATAAAAAGATTTGATACACCTTACTGACACGACTACTCGCCTGGCCGTGAGACGGACGCTAAAAGCAGACACGCCATCCACCGTGTAGGAAGGTCGTGGTTCGAGCCCATCGCGCAAAATTTTTTATATTCTGTGTTGCTGGCACCTTTCTACTCACTTCATTTTCTTTTTTTATCAACTACGGTAAAATAGTAACATTATTCGTTACGATACAACCGTATTTTGTCATTCTGATTTCTTTTATAAATCAAAAAATTAGAAGTTTTTTTTGTTATGGTTATAATTTTTATCGGAAAAGTGTTAACTTCAGCGGAAAAGTAATAGTTTTGTGAATCTTTATTTTTTTCACGATTAATTGAAACGGGGTGGGGAAGCAGGAATGGGATGGGGCATTGACTCGATAGCAGTTAATGAGTACTCGCAAACAATAAGTGGCCGTATCAATTCTTGGTGCTGTCGAGATTTTTTCATGTGTTGTAGTGTTTGTTTTGGTGGGGAAAAAATCATATATCGCAAGAACTTACTGCCTTTGTGTGTGAGTGAAGATTGGGGAGAAGGTTGAAGTAAATCTTGAAAATGGGCCGTTTTAAAGGGGAGAGTTTAAATTTTTATACAGGGCAATATCCACTAACGTGCTCAAACCGCTTTTTCAAGTCGTCCCCAGCCAAAAGCAATACTGAACTTTTAGACGAGACATTACGTGTTAGGCACTATTACATTTTTTTCGGACAGAGACAGCACTGTTAACTGCCAGATACTCACTTTTTTTATCTAAGGGACGATGAGGGAAAAAATGAGTAAAGAGCCTTTTCAGGGGGCGCAAATATGCTCTGTCAGAGGGGCCTCGGATCCAGGACCTTCTGATGTGAAGGCGAGAGTCATGCCCCAGACAAAAAAAAGTATATCTTGAGTTTACTATTAACTTCAGGGGTCGGAACCACTCCGTATATTTTCTGCTTTGATCTGGTTGGTTAACTATTTTGCTTTTTGTGTCTATGATATTTCCATCCATACAAAAAAAGTTATTTTACTGAACATTAAAACTGTAATTCGGGGGACTTAACTCACGATTTTTTTTAATACAACCCTTGTTGGAGTTACTTCCTTTTAAAAAAATTATGATTTTTTAGAATTATACTTTACAATGAAAATACTATACTATATACTACTACTATACTTTACTCCTTATTTTTACTATACTTATACTACTCACTCCCGACAAAGACGATACTTTTATACTACTACTACTATACTACTACTATATCTACTACTATATTTTATATATCTACTAAGACAATTCCCCGCCAAAACATTATTTCGTCGGCTCCTGATACAATTTTTTGCCCCAGTGCAACCCAGAGTTTTCAAACCCTTGCCCCATTTAGGGGCCTGTATGTTGAATATGGAAGATTTTGATTCTATTCAAAAAATACCCTTTGAGGGGGGCGGTAGTTTTGATAAAGTTATTATCCCATACTTTCTTTTCAACAATGTGGGCAAATTCTTTCTCCCTAGCCCAAAAATGAATGCAAAAGATTTTGTAATCAGTTTTTTTTTCAATTCCCAGGGGTGTCAGGCGGTGGGTAAAAAAGGCATATTAATTTACTTTGTTTATTAAAAAATGAGGTATTTAAAATTTTATGTTTGGGGAAAAAAAATAAATATACAATGTAATGTTTAATCCTTCATTATTTTATTGGTTTTTTAAGGGAAAAGAAAAATTTGGGTTGGTATTGCCATTTAACCTGCGGAAGAACCAGAAAAGAAAAAAACAATTGTGTGGGGATTAATTCATACGTAATGAAAATGCAATTCTTTTTAAATTTAATTTCAAAGATGTCATCAAATTTTTATCTTTATTTTTTTGCATTATAAAAAAGACATTTTCATTTCCCCCTTTTTTTTCTTTTTTTTTTCTTTTTTCTCTTTTCTTCTTCTTTTTTTTTTTTCTTTTCTTTTTTTTCTTCTTTTCTTTTCTTTTCTTCTTTCTTCTTCTTCTTTTCTTTTCTTTTTTTTTTCTTTTTTCTTCTTCTTTTTTCTTTTCTTTTCCTTTTTTCTTTTTTTTCTCTTTTTTCTTTTTTTTTCTTTTTTTCTTTTCTTTTCTTCTTTTCTTTTTTCTCTTTTTTTTCTTCTTCTTCTTTTTTTTTTTCTTTCTTCTTTTCTTCTTCTTTTCTTCTTCTTCTTCTTCTTTTTTTTCTTTTTTTTTCTTTTTTCTTTTTTCTTCTTCTTTTTTTTTTCTTCTTCTTCTTTTCTTCTTTTTCCCTTTTTCTTCTTTCTTCTTTCTTCTTTTTTTTTCCCTTTTTCTTTTTTTTCTTTTCTTTTTTCTTTTTTTCTTCTTTTTTCTTTTTTCTTCTTCTTTTCTTCTTCTTCTTTTTTTCTTTCTTTTTTTTCTTTTTTCCCTTCCCTTTTTTCCTTTTTTTTTTTTTTTTTTTTTTTTTTTTTTTTTTTTTTTTTTTTTTTTTTTTTTTTTTTTTTTTTTTTTTTTTTTTTTTTTTTTTTTTTTTTTTTTTTTTTTTTTTTTTTTTTTTTTTTTTTTTTTTAAATTTTAAATAGTAGTTAAAGGGAGTAGTAGTTTGTAGTTGTTGTAGTTTTAGTAGTTTAGTAGTAGTATGTTTATAAATTTAAAATAATATATGCTGTGCCTATACCTTTTTATTTAATATATTACTCTACTATATATATTACTACTTTACTACTTCTTCTAACTTCTATACTACAAATTACTACTATACTATATATTTCTAATATACTCTTATATCCTACCATACTTTCTGTATAATCTTGCATTGGTTTTTTTTTTAATAATGATGATGAAGTGTTTAAAAAGGGGGATAAAGATGATCATGATGATCATGATGATAAAAAATTATGAAATGATGGTGTATGAACAAATGATAATAATAAAAATAAATAATAATAATTTTATTTTATTATTTTTATTTTATTATTATTTTATTTTATTTTTATTATTATTATTATTATTTATTATTATTTTTTTTATATTATTTTTATTGATGATGGATGAGATGATGATGTGATGTGATGTGTGTGATAACAATAATGAAAATAAGATGTGATATTTTGATAATTTTTAACAATGTAAAAATGATAAAATTTTTCATTTTTTTTTCCTTTTATTATTATTTTTTTATTATTAGATATTTTTATTTTTTATTTTATTTTATTATTTTTTTATTATTATTATTATATTATTTTATTTTTATTTTTTTATTATTATTATTATTATTTTATTATTATTTTATTTTTTTTATTTTTTTTATTTTATTATTATTTTTATTTTATTATTATTATTATTTTTATTTTTATTTTTATTTTTATTATTTTTTATCATTATTTTTTATTTTTTCTTTTTTATATTTTATTTTATTTTTTTATTATTTTTTTATTATTTTTATTTTATTATTTTTATTTTATTATTTTATTTTTTATTTTTATTATTATTTTTTTTTTATTTTTTTTTTATTTTTATTTATTTTATTTTATTATTATGATAATCTTCTTATATTTTTTTAAATAAATTTTAAAAAAAATAAAAAAAAACGCATCAGTATACTTATTATAATAATATAATAAGCTTACTATGAATATATCACAATTTCCCAAAATCCAAAAATAAATTCTTCTCTAACGTAATCTGTATTGACATTTGCCAAATGTCTTATTTTTTTGGGCCTGGCCCCCACCCCCTTGTTTTTCCCGGGGCCCTTTTTTTGGGGACTTTCCTAAACCCAAATAAAAAAAAGTAATAAAAAAATCAGGGGTTAAATTTTGAAAAAACATTTAAATGATGTGGGGTTGTGATGATGTGATGATGATGAGATGATGTGATGATGATGGGATGATTTTAATAAAAATAATAATAATAAAAATTTAATAAAATAATAATAATAAAAATTAAAAAATTATTATTATTATTTTTTAAATTTTTTTTATTATTATTATTATTTTTTTTATTATTATTATTATTTTTTTTATTATTATTATTTTTATTTTTTAATCGTTTTTATTATCAACATTAATATTATTATTAAAAATAATATAAAAAAAAAACGGTTTTTAACTTTTATTGTTAGTAAATTTAAAAATTATGAAAAACAATTATATTTGATTATATTTTTTTTCATCAATTTCATATATATTTTATAAAATATTTAAATATTTATATTATATATATTTATATTTTTAAATTTTAATGAAAATTTTAATATAATATGAAATCTCCCAGTTAATGAAGGGTTTCCCTGTAAAGGGAAAGTGATGAAAAGGCGATGAATTAGAATTCTGATTAAGTTTTAAAAAAAAAAAACCCCAACCCCATTTCCTTTTGTTTTAAAGACAATACATTTTTCGAATTGCCCGGAAAATTTCCCAGGGAAAACATTTTTTTTTTGGCACAGAGATTTGTTTTGGGGTTTTTGTATATATATTTTTCGCCCATTTAGTTAAATTTTTTCCCCGGCAATGTTAAGAGGGGAAAAATATTTTGAAAAAATTTTTTTTTAAATTGGGTTTTGTTTTTCAATATAATGAGAGGAAAAAATACCTGGTATGTTAATGAATTTATTCCATATTGTTTATAGTAACGGGAAGGGGTTGGGAACCACAGGTTTTTGACGAAAAAATTTGTTTTTTTCGATAAAATTATCAGATGTCTAATCATCAGGGGAAAAAATTTAAAAACCTTTTATTTAAAAATTTTTAAAAACCCATTAAAAATTTTGGTTTGCCCTTTGTATAGTGTGTGTGTGTGTGGTTTTGTGTGTGTGTTTTGGTGTGTGAAGGGTGTGTGTGTAAACCCCACTTTTCCCTCAGAATTTGGGTAAATGGGTTTTTAAAAGAGATGGGGTTAAAACCAAATGTGTTTATTTTTGCTTTAACTTAAATTTAATATATATTTTCACTTTTTGGTGCAAGACCACATACCCACACTTTATTTATTTCTATAATTTTTAAAATATATTATATAAAAATTTTATATAAATATATATTTATATATTTTATATTATATATTTTTTTATATAGTCCCTGGCCATTATCAGCGTTCCCTCACCGAAAGAAAGGGGTTATACCCCTAACGGCGTATGTCCCCCTAAATTTTAAAGTGTTGTTTTAAAAACCAGGGACCCTTGCAACTTTTTAAAAAACCCAATGACTTATCTAGCATTATTATGTGGGAAATTTAATATCATTTTTGGGAAATAGGGGCCATCTTTTTTTCTTTCCCGGGGGTTTCTTTGGGATAAAATAATTGTCCCATTTTGGAGAAGCAGGAAAATATAGCTAAAGATTTTTATTGGAAATAAAGAAAAATATGTTAAGTATGGAAAATAAGGGAATCACTTTACACAAAATTATTAGCCACTTAATTGTGAATGACTTCAAAACTGGAAGAGTGACGGATATAGTTCACTCACTCACTCACTCACTCTAACGTATCTTTAAAAAGACGTAGACTGTAGAACCACTGTTGCTTTGTTCACCATATCCAATCAGTTTTTAAATGTAGTTTAGCCATGATCTTGGGGGATGACCGCCGGCGATGGTTTTACAGAGACGACGTTTCCCGTTTTGTATAGCCATATTAATTTCAATTTCGAGATCTGTATTGTTTTCAATGATTCCGTATATTTGTACAAAGTGTGCCGTGCAGGTTGATTGTAATGTATGAAATTAAAATATGTTTTCATTTGGTTGCTGATTAAATAAACAAAAGCAATGTGAAGGGCGTATGGCAAGAATGCAATGTCTTAGAGGACTTACTAAGAAAAATGTAAAAACATTTTGGGGTGATGTTATTTTAACGATGGAAAAGGGGTCGCTTATTTAGATTAAAAAATTTATGCTTTATACTGTGTTTATTTGGTCGCGCATTGACTGTGCAGTGCGAATGAATTCCCCTTGTTGCGAGTTATGAATAATTTGTAACATTCAGTGACTGATCGTGTTATTGTAAAGAAGTCAGAGTTGAGATAATGAAGGCAGACCGTCAATGGGGTTTTGTTCACACTAACATTTACTGTGTGTGGGTATTTTTATATATATATATTATTTTATATATTTATATTATATATATATATATATATATATTTTTATATATTATCTAGAATTAAACGAATGAGAATAGTACGAACCTAAAAGTGTTTCCCCCAATGAAAGCATTCAGCGCCATTATATCTCGGGTGGGAATGTAAGCATTACCATTCATTTTGGTCTCTATGTCAACATAACGGCACAAGAAAACAAAACAATATCAAAATCTACAATAAAATGGTTCAGAACTGTTGCGTATATTTATGCCACAATGAAACTGTCAAAAAAAAATGAAGTTAGAGAATGTGTGTAATCATGTATTATAATAACTATAAAGTGTATTCAACATAATCATCATATCAAACCCTTTATACCCCATTACACTTCATCACTACCACAATTACTACAACCACCCCCTGCATCTTTACTACCACTACACCACCCACTCATCCCTCACCCCTAAACGACACACTCATCATCATCACTCATACTATACACTATCATACACCACTATTACAACCCCCACCACCACATCACCATCACCCCCAAAAACTGCAACAACCCACACATCATATCACTACCTTATACTACAACCATCACCACAATATCATCACTAACATATTATACACACCCGCACAATCATTATCACTACCTAGTACACACCACCACCAGCACATCGTATCACTACCCCTATACTGTTTAACCCCCACCACCATATCATCATCATTACACTACTATACAACCACCACCACATACTATGCAACCCCCACCACATCATATCACTACCTCAACCCACTACAAACCCCCACCACAATATATTCACTACCATTACACCCCCCAGCAATCATCATCACACCACTACTACTACAACCACACAACACGTCGTCTCACGCCATATACTACAACCCCACCACCATATCATTACCACTTACTACACAACCACAAACCCATTTTCATACCCCTACTACTACAACACCACAATCACATCGTTTATCACTACCACTCTATTGCAACCCCCCACCATATCATCACCATTACCCGTACTACTACAAAGCCCACCACATCATCTCACTACCACTACTACTAAACCCCAACCACATCATCATCTCACTATCACTACTACTACAACTACACCACCACCACATTATATTTACTACCACTACTACTGCAACACACCACCATATCATCATCATTGAATTTTTTTTTTTTTAATTGAGCTTTATATAGTGCAATATCTACTAAATGTGCTCAAAGCGCTTTACAAGGGGGCCGTGGTCAACAGTTAAAATGTAGGACGGGACATGAGCCTGCTAGGCGATATTACAATTTTTCGGACAAAGACAACTCTGTTAACGGCAGGTACTATTTTACCTGAGTCGGTGGGGAATGTGAGTAAAGAGCCTTTTCCAAAGATAAAATTTGCGCCAGCGCCCGGCTCAACCGGAAAACCCTTCCCATTGAAAGGGTGTCATACTATAGAACCAGACGCATTTTCCACCCATAAAACCACCACATCATCATACGACCCCCTTCT
>NW_027624492.1:0-5000 GCF_034508935.2 Berghia stephanieae | reverse complement strand
GAATGGCATGGATTGGATCCTGCTTGTTGTGTTCTAGGTGTGTGTCATTCCTTTCTTTGTCTATTTTTAGCTTTATTATTTTCTTTTGCTGATGGTAGTGATTGACGACTTGGTTGTTCCTTCTGGGCTCCTTCTTTGGCCAGTTGATCGGCAATTTCATTTCCATATATACCTACATGACTTGGAATCCACTGCAGCACAATTTTTCCTGTTTTATCAAGATAAGCCCTCAAGGGCCTCCACAGTGTGTGCGGCTTCAGAGTCTGGTAATTTTCAATAGACCGGGAGAGCATCATCAGAGTCTGTCAAGTAAACCACATTTTCCCGTATATTCTGTGATCTTGGATAGTTCTTTTGTTGCATTGAGGATGGCTTTTTCTTCGTTTTAGTACTTGTGCACATTGAACCCACTGATACAGATATTTTTGTTTCTGTTTTATCTGTCCAGTGTATTGAGTGCACCAGCACCTCCATTATGAGGGGGCCGGAAACTGAGCCATCTGTAAAACTCTTATCCAGTTGGTCATTGGGTATTTTTTATCGATCATCTTTAGGGTTTGAGCATTGTCATTATTGCTTCGATGTTTTTCTTGTTGATGGTTATGGATTTTTGTTTCTTTTTCCACGGTGGTGGTTTGAGATTTGGGACATTGATTTGGGCAATATCTTCTTTGGTGTCACTTTATATTCGCTCTCTAGTTTTTGTCCAAGGGCGATGAAGTTTTCCCTTTTGAGTCGATTCTCTTTCTTTTCCATTGTACTTGGATGCAGTGGTTGGGATTCCATGAATTTTATCTTTGAGAATTGTGTCATATTTTAAATTTCGTTGTTCTTTGAGAGGTTTTTATTCCTGTGTGGGTTTCCATCTTGTGAATTGGTTGTGTTTTCATTGCTCCAGTAATCGCGTAGGCATTGGTTTTGGATTTTTTCAACCTTTTGAAATTGAGCCTGTGAGCACGTTCCCATGCCGATATGGCATAGTCTATGCAGGTCTTACATATCCAAGATATGTCTTCTTCAGGACGTTTGAGTTTGCTCCCATTGCGTTCCAGCAAGTTTTCGGAGAAGCTGCATTCTTTGTACCCTTTCTGTTGACTTTCATCTATTTGATGTTTGCAAGTGAGTCGAGGGTCAAATTTCACTCCTAGATACTTAGGCATAAGGTCTTCTCTCAGAATCTTTCCATCTAAGCTAATCGCATAGATTGCTTTTTGGTTGATAAGCTGAATGTTGTGTATGTGGTTTTATCAGCATTTACTCTCATACCCCGTCTTTTGTCCATTTGCTCAAAGCATCAAGAGTCATCTGTATCCTGGCCTTTGCAGTACCAATTTTCTTTCAGTGATATCAGTGCAAGGTCTCTGCATACATGGCTGTTTTACTCCTCTGCATTTGGTTTCGCAGATGTCATTGATAAAAAACGACAAAGAGGGTTGGTGAGAGAACCCCGCCTTGTGGTACTCCATTTGTTCATGTTCGTTAGCTTGCTTTTAGAGTTTTGAGATTGGACTCTTGCTTTTCGATTTGTGAGGTAATCTTTAATCCATGCAAACATGTTGTGTGAAACGTTGGCTTTCTTAAGTTTGAGAAGTAGTCCTTTTGTCCAGACTTTGTCAAAATGCCTTTTCCATATCCACCCAAACTGGATGTGTGTTTTTTTTCTTGGTAACCATTTTCGATCAGCTGCGAGATGTATGTTATCTGGTCCTCTGTGCAGCGTAATTGTCTGAAACCAGCCTGTTCATCTGATATCAACTTATTGCTTTCTAAATACATTGGAGACGGCGATTAACAATTCTTCATCAGTTTACCCAAGCAGTTGTCAAACTTATTGGCCGGTAGCTTTCGGTTTTATTTTTGGCTTGCCATCCTTCTTAATTGGTATCATGGTTGCCTGTTTCCATTTGAGTGGAAGTTTACCTGTTTCCAACTTGCATTGAACAGTTGTTTCATTTTCCTCTTTGTGAGGGTTCCTAGGTGTTTCAACATGTCATTAGTAACATCATCTGGATGGTGATTTGTTCGTTTTTAGAGATTTCAAGGCAATTTCTACTTCTTCTTTTTAATCGAACTGAACATGACATCATCTGTGGATTCTTTGGGTGTTACTTGTGTTTTCTCAATTCTTTGTGGACTTCCGTTTTCGTTCTTTTCTATCTGTATACTCCAACACTTGAGTACTGCTTCATAAAACAGTTTGCTGCTTGTTTTTTGTTGAGAATCCCCCTGATCATCTTCTACTGATGGTGCAGCATATCTGTTTTCTTGTCCACTTAGAGCTTTGGTTAGGTTCCATAATTTTCTTCCGTCTCTGTCGTAGTCAAGTTGTTGGTTTTTCATGCCATGCTTCCTGTTTTGCTTTTATTGTTTCTTTCCTGAGAGTTTTTTCAGCTTTGTAAATTTCCATTTTCTCATTTTGGCTCTCTCTCTGCTTTTTTTCTGTGTTCAGTGACTTGGCTGTTGGACTTCCTAATTTTTCAGTCCATCCTGGCCAGTAGTCCTTTCTTGTTCTCTGGGGATTGATTCTTTTGCAGCTTTCATGATTGATTTTGTGAAGCTTTGGCTGATTTTTCTTTACATTCCTTGTTTTACAGTTTATCTCTTTTGTAAATATCAGTCAACTTTGAAAACAGAGTCCAGTCTGCTTTTTTATAATTCCATCTCGGAGGTGGTGCCTTTCTGTCTTTTGCATATTCTTCAGTTATTTCAACCAGAATGGGACGATGATCACTTCCTGCCAGTTGTTCCTTTATCTGTTTACTGACTTTTCCGGTGAGATCTTCAGATATGAGAGTTAGGTCTGGGGTTGATGTTGTCTTCCATGCTCTTGAGAAGTATGTATCTGGGTCATCTTCATTTCTGAATTTGAAGCTTCTTGTCTGAAGCCAATTTTCAGGGTTTCACCTTTTCTGTTAAGTCATTGTATCCCAGCTTGGGGAGTGGCTATTGAAGTCTCCCACAACAATACTGTTCTTTTACTTCTTATGTTTCAATTGGCAGATTCTCTGATGGTGGGCTGTAACAGTTTATATTGTGTATTGCAATTTGTTTTTGGTATTTTTACAGCCAATATTTCAACAGATTCATCTGTCGTTATTTCATTTGTCGCTATGTCATTTTGACGAAGATGATTACTCCACCTTTGTTCCGTTCTTTTCTGTCTTCCTAAAATGTTGATATCCCTTATTGAACACCTAATGTTTTCTGTGAAGTGTGTCTCCTGGTATGCAGGCATATCTTCTTCTCATCTGAAGAAACTTGGAGAGGGCAGTCTTTTTATGTTGTATCCCTTCTGATTCCATTGTAGCATTTGGATAGTTCCAGTAGTCCGTAACCTTGATCTCTACCTGGTTCCACAGTAGGAGGGCAAGGTACCACCAGATCGCTTGGGTGAACCTGTTTATCAGGGCTCGACGCTAGTCCGTCCGGCGGGAATCCCCAGACTTCGGCCATATCGTCCGACAGTTTTGTTGTCCTCATTGTGAGGAGGATGCGTGTCACATTAATTTTGGGTTGGTTTCCCTCTCCAGATATTTGCGCCTTTCGGCTCTGCGACTCGACTTCAGTGGTTCTTTATTTCTGGATGTGATTCCATAGCCTTTCATCTTCCGGGTCCACAAGGCAGTGGTGGTTTGAAGTTGGAGGTTTTCCTTTCCTAGACAGGAGCTTTCCAAGGCTATGAGCTCTGTCCACCATAAATGGTGTCTAGGTGGGAGTCCAGGAGGGTATCTTTGTAGAGTGACAGTTTCCCTTCACCCACCAGGTCATGGGGCTAGCACAGCTTATTGCGTGAACTAGGGCAATCTGGCCACGGCGGTTGATTCTCCTTATCCGTCACCTCTGACACATAGAAACTCGTGTCATCAGCGGTTAAAAGTTCCTTTCGGAATACTCCAACCCTTGCCAGGAGGCGGGCGGGGAAGAATGCCCCTACGTGGACCCTGACACGAGCTGGAATGGGTTGCGGATCAGTACTGATCAAAATAATCCAATCCTGCCTCCCCTATAGGGAATGAGATTAGAGGAAGAGTAGCGTCCCTTGATTTGACGTCACCTTACAGAGAGAAAGTCAAAATGGTTTTGCGCATGCGTCTCTCTCATCCTCGCTTTAGGTGAAGCGTCTCATGCCGCACAACCAACATGACGTTCTCTCTCTAATAACTTTTCCGCCGGTGACGTCCAATGAAGGGACGCTACTCTTCCGCTAATCTCGTTCTCTATATAAAAGATCAGGTTTTATTCTGCCTTCTCCTTCCAGAAATCGAAGGTCATGGAAAGTCATGTTTCACGTTCAAGGGCCACGTCGTACCATTTGATTATCTTTTTGCCAGCTGTTGCCTCCACAATTGGATTCAGTAGTCTGATGTCACGCCGCCCGGCAACGGCGGCCATCTTGGTTCTAAACAAAGAAAGTCATTACTTTTTATTCTTTATGCTGGCTAGAACCTTTCATATAATAATAATAATAATATATCTTTATTGTCCCCAAAAAAGTGGCAATTTGTCATTTGGTTACACATTTATTCATGTGTCTTGTGATCAGAATGTGTAAAAGTCAAAACATGATCAAATTTATGTTGTTGTTTTTTTTCCTCTGGATACGCTTTTATGTCGCCGGAGAATATTTCATTACGGGCGTCCGCCATTCTTCCGATAGTTTAGAGCCCCTGTTACTAAGTTACCATGCGTCATTAGGAAGGAAGTAACGTTATGACTGTTGAAGAGTATTCCTATCTAGGACTTCCTTGGTTTGCCCCGTGCCTTTCTGCCAGTCCTTTTCACTCTACCAGAGATTCCTGCTTAAAATGTCAGAGAAAATCTAAGTAGTTTCACAGAGAGAAACAGAAAAATAAACAACTTTAAATATCCTAAAAAAATTAAGATTTAAATTGAGATTTTATATAGGGCAATATCCACTAAACGTGCTCAAAGCACTTTACAAGGGGTCACAGGTCAACAGCAACACTAAACTTGTAGGACGTGAGATAATGTGAATAAAG
>NW_027624491.1:0-8157 GCF_034508935.2 Berghia stephanieae | reverse complement strand
AATTTTTGTGCTTTTCTGAGTGAAAAATAAATGTAAAATAAAATAAAACAAATCACCAAACAGGGAGCATTATGAAAAGAGAAAAAAAATATGTCAAGTAGAAGAATTAAAAATACGACGTATGCAGTACTTATAATATTTGATATATAAACTGACAAAAGCTTACGTTTCACTCCTAAAAAGTTAGGCTGGTCGTATTAATATGCAAATTTAACGACATTATATATATATAAAACAACAAAAAATTCGTTTCCAATTTGAATAATAAACAAATTAATAAGTGGAGAATTTGCTTACAATAAAAGTTCATGTGAATGTAACAATAATTTTTAAGGAAGGAATATAAAAGAAGAAATGTACTTTTATCGAAACTATTGTAAGTTAAGCTATTCAAATAAAGCATAGATCAAAGTTTAACATCGCTTGGAACAAACATTTTTAAACAGTATAAAAAGAAGATAAATGATGAGGTCATTTATAAACAATTGGTTACTTGTACCATCAAAACTTGCATAAATCAGCTTGGTTTTTTTTTTGTTCTTAAGTGGAGATAAAATTCATTAGATTCAAGCCTAAATCAGTTAAACATGTAGACATTTGACTTTAATCTAATGATTCAAACACATTTTTTCAATGGAAACAAAATAGAATTACGCAAACCGCATTACATTGTTAGATGACATCACTAAGGCATTCCTAAAAGGAAATTATTCATCAAGCAAGCACATAATCAGGAGTAAACAAAATTTGGAATATTAATCTTAACCACTGGCACATATGGACTAATTGATAATCTTGTCTGAGAAGGAAAAAAAACAGTACCCTAAAAGCCTTTTCGTCTCCAGTATATTTTAATGAAATTCACAATAAGCACGTCATTGATTTTTGTAGCATAACTAGTGTGTGTGTTGCATAATTAATATTTGATGTTGTGTTAATCCAAGCACTCCATCCGACATAGACAGCAGCCCAAGAATGTTTGGATCTGTTGCCTGATGATGAGGGCTGCCACTTGGTCCTCCACTGATAATCTTTTGGCAGGGAGTTGACTTCTAACCTGGTCAGTGGATCCATCAGGACTCCAAGTATTTCTTGTGGGCAGGTCTCTTCACCAAACCACTACAAGCAAGCTCTTCTCTGTATAATGGAATGAGAAGGAGTTTAAAATCCCAATTCCAAACTACATTGAAAAATCTAAATTTCAAGTGAAATTAGACAGCTACAATATAACTTCAATATTACCATTATGTCATTTTCCCGTTTTCACCAAGACAGTAGTAATGGCAATACGACTTGAGCGTAAATGAAGACAATGTCATACTGCAGTTATGACCAGATAAAAAATGGAAAAAACTTCTGATTTAAAGGATAATTGTACAATGTTTCCAGTTATAGCACACTGGTTAAAGGGAGAATCTGGCTATAAGCACGCTCCAGGCATGAAACAGAATCTTTACTGTATAAATTTACCCATTTATAAGCACACATCTTAATGAAGTCTGCTTAAAGAAGGCTAATTTTTCCAACAAGTTTTAAAATGTTATGGTTAAGAGATCCAAATAAACCAGTAATCATGTTTTGGTGAAACGATTGAAATGCTCAGAACCTATTCTATCAAATCTCTTGCATGAATCACACCATTCTATAACTTTGGTGGCTTTGGTAGTCCTTGAAATAGCATGGGAGTGGTGGACAGGGACCAGTAGGTGGGATCATGGCACAAAGAAGAGGAGAATGAGACGGAGAAGACGGAAAAGAGGAGGAGTTGAGGAAGTGGATGATGATGATGAAGAGAAATAGGAGAAGGATGGCATAAGAGCAAACTAACAGCTTAAGTTAAAGAAGCACTTAAACCATTAGACATCATTTAACTTAACTTGTGAGAATAGTAGCTCACATACACGCATCTATCCAGACATAGTTAGGCACAGCAACAAATTACACTCTTCTCATGCCACGCCCCAAATGTGTCATAATTTCGTCGCATTTTGTGAGCAAGCAAAAAAATAAATAAATAAAGACCCAAAAAAACAAAAAATCTAAAGGGCAGTTTCAAACTTGTAATTGTACCAGTGCCTCATCTATAGAAACTCAGAGGAGAAACATGCTTTTACAAACTGAACCTTAGGGACGTTGGCATATGACAAATAAAATGAGACTCGGCTATAAGCACAATCTGCTGATTACCTAGGACCATGCATTATAGTGGACACCATTGTAATCTGAAACTGAAAAAGGTGTGTACTTACTTCATGATGTGTGAGGGATGATTGCCTTCTAATTTACTTTTAGCAATTTCAATTTTCTGTCTGGGGTACCAACTCTTCTCGGTTGCTTCCAGGGAATCTACAAGGTGGTTCAAGGAGGATGAAAATAAAAGACAATTGTAAAATAAACATCAGACAAATGGCAAATAATCATCAAAGAAACGAGGGGAAAGTCTCATTCTAGACTGAGTTTGGATTGATTTTTTCTGACTCTTTTGTCCACTCAGTGGAGTTTGGGTAGCTATGATTATTGGATCTGCGGTGCTTTGCAAGCAACTGGTATCCTATCTAAAGGATAACAAGCATTTGTTATTGTCCATTAGAAATAGCAATAGAAACTGGAATAAACTCCGAATCCACCAGCTTTATTGCCATGTGAGACTTTATTTAATATGCATTTTGTACTAATTCCACATTTCGAAGTAAGGTATTTTAATTATGCAAGTCAATGACTCATTACTGCAGATAGTTGTGTACACCCACCCCACCCCTTAAAAAAAAAAGGGGGGGGGGGGGAGGTGACGTCATGACTTAGCTGCCCTATTAACAATACAACAGTGGACTTTAAAAACTTAGAGCCCATGGAGCCAAAATTAAACAAACTCTTAAGGAAAGTGTAAGTTTTTCCAAACAAATTATCCCTTGTCTTCAGTTTAAATATTGTTACCATAATTAGGAATTCCTTCCACTATATATCAATGATAAATACAACTCTTGTTATCCCATCACACTGCTTACCCTCTGGAAGTCCTTGCTGCTTTATTTGTTTTTCAGCAAACATCTGAAATTATTACGGACAAAAAAAAAGGGAGTAGAAAGTAAACAAGTGAGTTAAATTTCCAAATAACATCTCATTGTTGTCATTGTCATCTCACATCGTCGTTATCATCATCATCATCATTCATTATATTTTTACCATAACCATCACGATCACTTCGATCATTATCATTACTGTTATTTATACTTCATTACTTCAATTACAATATCTCCTCATGGTCTACTAGAGGTTTGGTTTCAAGACACCTAATTGCTAATCTGATTAAAAAGAAAAAAATAAAGGAAAATCAAAAGTGTACAAACCAGCCATCCATGGAAGGTTCTTTGATGAATACATCCATGGTGCTGAAAAACAATCTGAATCGTTCCTCAGGCCCTAAGAACATGCCTCATGGTTCCCTCCATCAAACCTTTGGCTGCATTGGGAGGGTCAGGTTCAACAGCTGACTGGTCAGACGGAACGGAATCAATTCAGGGACTGGTTAGAAACTAGAAATTTAAAAAGTTTTATCAGTTATAATAAAATGGATGGAGCACTCAATTAAAAGAGGAAATTATATTGGCAATAATTTGTTTCGTTCTTTTTCTTTGTTTCTTTTCTTTTCTTTTTGTTTTCTTTATCTTTTTATATGCTCATAGCAATCCTGAAAACACTCTTTACACATCAATCCACATTACAAAACTTCTGATACAGTAGAACTCGGAAATAGCGAGTTCGACGGGCCCACTCCTGATTACTCGCTATTTTCGAGTTCTCGATATACCCGAGTTGCCAGGAAAGGTCACTCGGCGTACAAAATATGGTAAGACAATGTGTGTATGTGTGCGTGTGTGTTTGTGCGTGTGTGCCGCGCGTGCGTGCAAATGACTGTGTGTGGATAAAGTGGGGTGAGGGCGGAGTTGAACACAGCCTTCGTTACTACTTAATGATGGCACAGGTTGAAGTTGATCCACCCTTCTTTTCCATCAAGATTTCGTGTATGTGTGTGTGCGAGTGTTTGTATGCACTAGGCATGTTTGATGAGGTAAGCAAGCGCATCACTCAATCACTGACCCCTGAAATGATGGTTCCACGCTCCCCTCTCTCGCTGATTGTGTCGTTCGTTAACGAATGCGACTTGCTGACCGATGCTGCGAAGTGAGGCATGTTGACATGTTGGCTGCCAGTGCTTACCTCCGCGCGTCGCGTGGCACCACATTGGGTGAATAATTGACCCCCACATGCACAGAAACACACACACCAACCCCCACCCAAATTTGTTTCGCCTACTATGTACTCTAGACTAGGCTACTCGTAATATTACTCGTAACGAAAATAAGAAAAGAGAAAAGCTAGGCTAAAAATATTTAAATCGCCTTGTCTGGTGTTTTGCTTTACTATCGTTCGAAGTCCTAGGCAGGAAATGCTCGTTATTTCCGAGTTGACCTCTTTTTCATACTCGCTACTTGCATGCTAATTTTATAAAACTCAAATAAGAGAAAAAAACGGGGATTTAGATTTTACTCACTATTTCCGAGTCGTCGCTATTTCCGAGTACGTTACTTTCATTGTTCTACTGTACCAAACAATGGATTATCTTATCTGGTATTTATCTCATTCAAAACCAATGAGAAACAAAAATTTCGAGAAAAGGATAGCTTAAGTGTTTATCCTTTTAAGCAAACCCTCAGAGAAGATCTGGTCTTTTTTCATATATGGCTATGATGGTTGTCAACATTGAACACATAAAAATTTAAAGGATTTTTTAAAAAAATTAAGACTCAAATCAACGAATAGATAGAATATTATTGACAAATAAGAATATAATTCTTCTCCTTTAAATGAATCAGTGTAGAAGAGGAAAGAAAATACGAGGTCATGAAATGAAAATAAGGTTTAACAGCTTGGTCACTTTGAGGGCAGTTTAGTGCAGTGGAATGGTTTCCCTTTGTGTCTAGATTTGACTCCCACCTGCTATGCTGTTTGGTCTTGAGCAAGCCATCTCACTCTAGTCATTTACGGCACTGCATTGCATCGATTGCTGAGGTATTTCAGTCTTCCAGTAACATAAATGTTGCTGCTCAAAACTGTTTTGTTAATAAAGGGGAAACCGAAACATTTCTTTGATCTGTTTTGTAATTAAATTGAAGCTTACATTCAATTTCATATTATTTATATATCTAAAGTAACGGCAAATTTTCCGAAAGAAATAACAAATGGAATTTAATCTTTTTGTGTTTCTTTGTTTTTAAAGTACTTGGAATAACATTGGAGCTATAGTTTTGCAATCATTAACTTCATCCAATCCCTGACACACTGAATATTACTTACTTATACCCATTATGAGAAATATACGGTATGGAGAAGTGCCAGATGAAAACAGAATATAAAAATATCATGGTGTCAGAGCCAAACTTGGGATCCAACTGACACGGCTGAGAGAGAGAGAGAGGAGAGAGAGAGAGAGAGAGAGAGAGAAGAGAGAGAGAGAGATGAGAGAGAGAGAAGAGAGATGAGAGAGAGAGATCAGCGAGCAGTTGCACTAGCCACTGAGCCATCAGCCACTCTGACAAACGTGATATTTTTATTCTCTGTTTTCATCTGGCATTTCTCCATACCTATATTTCTCATCATTATTGATACAAGTGCCGCTCACACATTTTCTGAATTTTACTTATGCCCATCACTCTTATGGAGCACAGGCATGGACACACATCACATGTTGGGCTTTCTTTTCAGGTTTTTCCATGTGGTTTCCAACTTCTTTGTATTTAGTCTTCCTCTTTCACATTTCCCGATTGGGTTCCATTTTAGAGCCTCCATGGTTGTGGTATACGCTGGACTCCTCATGGTCTACCCTTTCAACTTCCATCTTCTGAAGAAATGTCTTCAGCTCATGCAATAAGACTGACTTGTCATTGACATTTGAACAGCCTAATCTTTGTATGGGTTACACTTAACATTGCTTAACCTTACACCAAGATAAGACAAAGGGTCACTCAAAACAAGCACCATATTAAGTTTGTTTTATTTGTTTTAAAGTATTTAACGGCACTTGAACAAATTTAGGTCATTTCAGCACCAGTAAAAAAGAAAGGAAATGGAACAGTAAAAAAAATATAGATTAACAATTAAACGTACACGTAAAACATAAGACAAAGAGGAATGGTTCAAATAGGGAACAGATATAGAATCAAAAGGACAGTATCAGTACCTAAAGTCTCATCCAAACACAAGCACAGGATCCAACTAAGAGGAATACACTCAAATGTTTACAAATCATTATACATTCAAACAAATATTACAGTACATAACAGAGAGTAATTTACAAGGACAAAAAACTCCCAAAACTAATACTATACACTTGACTAGTTTCCTTCCAGCTAAGGACTCTGGCCAAGGCCAGGGCAAAACAAAGTAATCTCATTCCAAGACAAATAATAATAAGGACTCTGGCCAAGGCCAGGGCAAAACAAAGTAATCTCATTCAAGACAAATACAGAAAGCAACTCGGAACACAGATATAAGGGGATAGAAGAGACAGCAAGTGACCTCCTACCCCAATGGGAGGTCAGATGACTCCATCCAGCCATATTAAGTTCTACACCAAAATCAACAAACTACATTTGTAGGTGATTACCTGAGTTGCAGTCCCAAATGCATGGCCAAAATCAATCCCAATCATGTGCCCAGTCTTAGTGTTGACATAAAATTGCCAAGATGTCTGTCCCCTATTCCAAGCAAATAGTGGCAAATACACACAGTGGCGTGTGAGGTGACAGGCGATTCCTCAACACATGGAAGGCAGCAGCAGATGAACTCATCTGTTTCAAAGCTCGTCTGAATTGAAATATGAATGTTTAAGTTTTCATTAACGTTTTGGACGTTTTAAAAGAGAAGGTGGCATCACTTAAAATATACAATATGAACATTCAGTACACATGGCTCATAAAGTTGAACTTTATCCTGATTTCTGTGGCATTAAATGACAGTGCAGTACACAAGTCTATTGCAAAGTACTTTCTCCAAAACTAACAGTTGCTCAATTGCTGAATGAATATAAACGTCGACAAAAAAAATATCTAATTTTTATTTTTTTTTTTAAAACCTCGATTCAACCGGATAAAATTTGTCCTTTGCTTAAAGAGGTAATAGTGTTTACTTTTAGCATGCATGCCAAATTATTGCATTGACTACTTCTTTGTTATTTTAAAAATTCTAATCAAATGACAGTCTTTGTTTTTTACCTCGACTTACATTTAATCAATAAACCAAAAGAAAAAGGATTATAATAAAAGGTGAATGTGTTCCAACATTGCTTTGTATACACATGACAAAGAAACAACACAATCCCTCATAATTAGTTTCTTCTAGAAATGAAGAGAAAAACGACTCTAATTGAGGCTTGGTGAATATTTTCATACAATTGCAAATGTAATAATTTCAATTCCACATCAGGGAAACTTTAAAACGGCAAGTAAGAATGCCAAAAAATAAAATATTAAAAACAAAAAAGATATCATCATGAAACCATTTTTGATTTCATTATATAGTTACGCTTTTTTTTAAAGCTTAATCTCTTGATTTATACATTTTAAAAACTTGTACTATATTATTTTCATTCTACTAGATAGATCCCATGGAATCTTCGCCTCTCTGTTGCGGAATATCCCTGATAGTTTCAGTACTGCTGTACTTGAGGTAAACTGCGTCATAGATATCCATGGGAGTATTTTTTCCTGGTGCTGCTTACCAGTCCAATTAAGCTGCTGCTGTTGAGGGGCCATTCTGGATTTTAAATATATAATATATATATATATATATAAATACATGTGAGAAAATGAGAAAAAAACAGCTAATGGATAAATGAGTGGAGAGCAAATGAAAAATGAATCAATGAATGAAAGGATAATATTCATCTTTTAAGATTTTTTACGATACTTGTGTTTAGGTCAGGTGAAATGAAGATGATGGGAACAGTGGTTGTACAGTTAAAAGCACCCAAAAAAATGTAAGACAAAGGTCCCTGGTTAAATTTAGAAAAAAATAAATTTCAAGAACAATTATAAAGATATTTGGTTTGACAAATCCCCCCCAGACTAAGCAAGAAAACACAAAAAGGGAAAATTAAAT
>NW_027624490.1:5000-8152 GCF_034508935.2 Berghia stephanieae | reverse complement strand
CACTGCCTTCGCAGAAACCGAGGAGACGTCATCGGCGACGATGAGGGGTGAGTTGTCGCCGGATACATCGATCCTCAGTTTAAGCGAGAGGCAGCGTGACGAGCCCGGGTCCACAGGTTAGACTTGTTGCTATGGTGCCGGAAGGCGAAGAGGCCGTGCTCCTGACTCCCGGAGAGGAAGTCAGAAGCAGTGGCCGTGGACCCGGGTAAGGCCTCCTCCATGATGTTGTTGATTTTGGAGAAGGCCGAGTCTCTCAGGGCAACGTCGTTGGAATCCAGAAGCTGGCATGCCGTCGCGACAGTCCAGATGTCAGCCTCGGCCACCAGCGGGGTGAATCCGAGGCCTCCAACCTTCCTGTCGGCGTGGAAGAAGGCCGTGCAAGACCTGTCCGGCACTCTGGTCGTCTGGCGGAGTGCGTGCCGGAGCTTGGTGTCCAGGTCTCGCAGGGCAGCCTTCTCCACGCGTCCTGAGGCGAGGTGATGGGCCAAGGCAGGGAGGACGTTCGCCCGCAGAACTTCCAGTTTCTGCCAGGGGGCGAGAAGGGAGTCCAAGACCCTGTCCATGGCTGTTGAGGTCTGGTCGGGGGGACGGAAGAGCAGCTTTGCTCCGACGGGGATGCCTAAGTATGTCTCCGGTTGGTCCATCTCGAGTCGTCGGAGGGGTTGGTCGTACATACTTAGGCCTTGGGATGTGGAGTCGGTCTTCCCGCCGGAGATGTAGAGGGAGCTGCACTTTCTGGGGTTGAACCTCAGTCCTAAAGGCCCTGCAGTAGTTGTCATGCGGTCGAGGGCGCTCTGGCAGTCAGGGACGGAGTCGGCGATGATGGTTCCGTCGTCGGCGTAGAACGTCGACCTGACTGGATTGGCGGGGGAGTGGCTGATACTGTATCCTCGGTGGTCCAGAGCGGCCCTGACCACGGGCTCCAGGGCGAGGTTGAAGATGATAGGACTGAGGCCATCTCCTTGTCGGACTCCTCGGTGACAAGGGGAGGAGTAGTCTCCCTCAGTTGTAGTGAACTGTTGTTCCGTCCCGGTGTAGATCCTCCTCAGCACAGTTCTGGTGGATTCTGGGATTGGAAGGGTGCTGAAGAGGATTTCCAAGATCTCGTGCGGGATGCTCCCGAAGGCGTTCTCTAGGTCGAGCCAAGCGACGACAACGTCCCTCTTGCTCAGGCGCGCGTCGTCCGTCACGCTCTGAAGCAAGTAGGTGTGTTCTTGGATCCCTCGGACTGCTGGCAGGAATCCCTTCTGGGAGGGGGAGATCCAGTTGCATCTCCTGGCAGCGTCTGTAATCTTGGATGCGAGGGATCCGGAAAACACCTTGTATAGGGACGAGAGCATGGAGATGGGGCGGAAGTTGGAAGGCTCCTCGGTGTCCCCTTTCTTGTGGATGAGGACAGTCCGACTCGTCTTCCAGCATTCCGGGATTCCATGCGTCCAGACTTTCTCGAAGAGGAGTTCCAGAAGTTGACCAGATGGGTCGGCAGCCCGGAGGTGACGGTATTCCACCCCGTCGAGTCCTGGGGTGGTGTTGCATGCTCTCCTCAAGCGCTGTACGATGTCCTTCTTCTTGGGAGGGCTTCCAAGCTTTTCCTGATGTCTGGTGAGGGGGCTTGGAAGCTACAGCGCTCGAAGAGAGTCCTGGCCTCGTGTAGGGTGGCGGCATCTGGTGTTTCCGGGTTGCCGATGGTCCGGTCGGTGAACTCCTTCAGAGCCCGCAAAGTTCCGGCGTAGCGCGGGCTCTTCTCCTCGAGGATTGATCTCACGGCCCGTCGAGGGAAGCGGTTGTAGAGTCGCTGAAGGTGGCTGGCTTCCCTGGGGTCGTGGTGGCGTTCCCGTCGGACTCGTTGCTGCTGCCTGGTTTGATTCCTCTGCCGGAGCTGTCTTGAGGGGCCGGGCTGGGGTTGGGACCCGGAGGAACGTCTCATCTCCGTTTCCCTCCTGCCCGGCTGTTGAGGTGGTCCCGGTTGGTTCGGAGGCCCGGAGGGTCGTCTCTCCTCCCGGCGTCGACCATCGGGACCGGCTCCGGCTGTGGTGAGGATGTCCCGGATAGCTCCTCGACGAGTTGGTTGAGGGATTCCCGGGTCGCCGCTCTCAGCAGGGGTCTCCATTTGGTCCAGAGAGCGGCAACTGCCTCGCGGTTGGTAGGTGGTGGCGAGGCTGGTGATTGGGAACCCCCCTGTCGAGGGCTCGTTGACGGGGACATCCTGTTGGGCAGCTGTGCGTTGTCCTGACGGGAGTCCTCGAGGGCCCAGTCGACGACCGCTGGGGGGTCGAAAGGGGTCTCCTGGTCGTCGTCGACTGGGGCAGAAAGTCCGGTTGTAGTCGTCGTGGCTGGTGGTGGTGTCGATGTTGTGGTGGAGATGAGGTGGAGAGGTGAGGTGTCCATATCCAGTCTGTGTGTAAAGTGCCGTCTATCGCTGTCGTCCTCCGCAGGGACGGATTCCGTAGTTGTCCAGCGCTGTGCTGGAGGGAAACGGGATCCGTCCCTATCGTCCTCCGCAGGGATGGCTTCCGCAGACGTCCAGCGCTGTGAATGGGAGTAAACGGGGACCGTCCCCCGAAAATCCCGGTGCATCGTCCTCGAGGGTGAGGCGCTCCAACTGTGTAGCGGGTGGCTGGGCGTGGCTGTCATCCAGGCTGGCACCGGGGGAAGGGTCGGGAGGGACGGTCCTCGCTCGTCTCAGCGGGCTGGCGTCTGGGCTGTCCTCCGATGGCCGGAAGACCTCGTCGTCCAAGGGGCAGGCAGGGTCCGGCGCATCGACCAGCTCCTGGGAAGCGGAGCTGGTCCTTCCACTGGTGGGGGGTGCGTCGGCAGGAACCTGCGCTGGCGTGTCGTCCATCGGCCCCTGGACAGGAGGGCGGTCTTCCATCGGAGGGCGGCGGTCGTCCATCATCCCCTGGACAGAGGGGCGCGGGCTGTCCTCTGGTGGTCGGAAGTCGTCTTCGTCCAAGGGCGGGCTGGCAGGCTCCAACACATCGACCAGCTCCTGGAAAACGGAGCTGGTCCTTCCAGTGGTGGGTGCAGGAACCTGGGTGGCTGGCGTGACATCCATCGGCCCCTGGACAGGAGGGCGGGCTTCCAACAGAGGACAGCGTGCTTCCATCGTCCCCTGGGCAGAGGGGCTGACTTCCATCAGGGAGGAGGAGGCA
>NW_027624489.1:0-23659 GCF_034508935.2 Berghia stephanieae | reverse complement strand
AAAAAAATAAAGGTGAAAGGCAAAATTAATGTAAAATTTAAAAGACAGAAGGTTAAAGTGTTGACGAAATGTTTGTCACATTTGCAGTCCTCGGGTAAAAAATTTTATTCAGAAGCGAGCGGATCTGATTCAAACCCAAAGGGAAAAGAGCCAATTTTTTTCTGGACCTCTGTCGACTCAGCAGTGAATAGTTGCTGAGACTGTTTTGGATTGGACAAAAAGCTCTACATGGCAAATCATGGTTCATCAAATAAGTACGAACAATTGTTACTGTCCACTTCAAGCAACATAAAAGTAGCCCTTTCCCAGATCCATGGAGCCGGAGTTTATTCCAGCTTCTATAGCGTAAAAACGGACAATAGCATTGCTTGCTACCCTTTGAATAGGACGCTGGTCTATAGCAAAGTACTTTCCCCCAGATCTAACAGACTAATACTACTGGTGGACAGGAGTCTCAAAATTTTAAAAAAATCTCGACTTTTTCCCGGAATCGATCTTGATCTTTTTGTGTGTGAAACAAGTGCTCTACCAGGTTTGGTTTATTTTTTTTTTAAAGGGTTTTTACAGCTTTTTTGCAACACTTTTAGTCATATAAAAAGGAAGGAAATTGGATAGTAAAAAACATTCTAGAGGCACAATTAAAAGAACTTGAGGAAAAAATTTAAGACAAAGGGAATTAGTTCAAATAGGAAAGAGATGTAGATTCCAAGACCACACCATCAGTTTGAGAATCCCCTTTAAAAGTCTCATCAATATACCAGCACAAGACCCCACTAAGAGGAATTCACTCAAATTTTTTACAAATCATATGCAATTATTTTAAAAAAAAACAATAATAATAACAATACACAACAGAGAGATGTTTTAAAAGGGGGAAAAAAAAAATATCACCCTTTTCAAAACTATAAGAAATAATTCGACTGTTTCCCTCCCAGCCAAGGACTCCAGCCAGGGTCTTGACAAAAGTAAGTAATCTCATTCCAAGACAAAGAAAAAAGCAATTGGAAACAGATACCGGGGATAAAGACCCAAACAAGTACCTCCCTGCCCCCTATGGGAGGGCTGGAACCCCCACCAGGTGCTCTACCAACTAAGCTATCGGGGCCCCCTTAAAGCAACAACCCCGTCAAAACGAGGTTTGTTTTTAAGAGTTTTGCGGCGCTTGCAACACAATAAGGTCATATCAGCGCCAGTTTAAAAAAGGAAAGAAAATGGGATAGTAGAAAGTTAGAATTACAATTAAATCACACCAAAAGGTAAGACAAAGGGGAAAAGGTTCAAATAGGAAACAGATGTAGATTCCAAGTACTAGTTTTAAATCACCTAAAAGTCTCACCTTGACACAAGCACAGGGCCCCACTAAGAGGAATACACTGTTTTGTTTTTGTTTTTAAGGCTTTTACGGCGCTGCAACACATTTAGGTTATATAAGCGCCAGTAAAAAGAAAAAATGGGATAGGTTAAAAAGTTCTAGAATTACAATTGAAGCATCCAAGAGAAAGTAAGACATAGGGGGAAATGGGAACAAATAGGATCAGATGTGATTCCAAGAGCATATCACCAAAGTACTTAGTTTGAGATCCCTATAAGTTCATCTGGACACAAGAACAAAATCCAACAAAGAGGAACACACTCAAATGCTTACATTATACATTAAAAAATAACAAATAATACTAATACATAACAGACAGATGATTTACAGGAAAAAATATCTCCCAAAACAATAACTATGCATTTGACTGTTTCCCTCCCAGCCAGGACTCCGACCAGGGCCAGGAAAAAAATAAGTAATCTCATTCCAAGACAAAGACAGAAAGCATGTTGGAAAAACAGTATAAGGGATAGAAGACCAGTATGTACTCCCTGCCGCTATGGGAGGTCAGGATCCCACCCAGGAGGAATACACTCAAATGTTTATAAATCATATAATATAATATGTAAACATAACATAATACAGTGTGTATAGCGGAGAGCTGATTTACAAGACAAAATATATCATCTCCCAAAACTCTATACATTTGACTATTTCCCTCCCTGCTAGAGTATCTGGCCCGGGTCAGGACAAAACCAAGTAATTTCATCCCGACATAGACAGAAAAGCATCTTGGAAAACAATATAAGGGGATAGAAGACACAGTAAGTGCCTCCCTGCCCAATATGGTAGGTCAGGAACCCACCCAGCAAAACAGAGGAGATGCTCTATGACTTTTAAATGATTTTTAACACTGCAGCGAGTAAAATATCTTATAAAAATTTACAACAACAAAATCAGCCATTAATTTACCAACTTTTTTTCAAGATCATAATCTTGCACTCATTAAACTGCCAGACTCTGAGAAAGAAAAAAAAAACACGTGTATTTTAAAAATTTTGGGCCCGGGAAAATTCGCCATTTATATATTGATCGATTAAAATGACCCTCGACTTGACAACATCTCTAAAACCCTGGGGCTTTCGATCGAGGAGTTGAAGGATGAATTTTCTTACCAAAATTTTTAGGTTTTTGATTGGATTTTTTTTTGTTTTTATTGTTTTTTTTCAGAGTGCGGCAGTATAGGGTTATAGGGAAATAATGACTTACAATGATGTCTTAAAATAAACAGCTTTTTGGCATTTAGCCTACTACGGGTTTTTAACATAGACAATAATTTAATAATGGGCCCTGAGAGAATTTCACAATAACATCATGAATAAAGTTTATGTTTGTTTTATGTTTTTAAGGGTTTTTACGGCGCTTGCAACACATTCGGGGTCATATCAGCGCCAGTAAAAAGGAAACAAAAAGGGGAAAGTAAAAGTTTTAGAATTACAAATAAAATACCCAAGAAAAGGTAAGACAAATGGGAATTGGTTCAAATAAGGAACAGATGTAGATTCAAAGCACACTATCAAAATACTTTTTTTGAGATCACCTAAAAGTCTCACCCAGACACAAGCACTAAGAGAATACATCATAAGTTTACAAATCATATAATATAATATGTAAAAAAACAATACAGTCATAACAGAGAGATGATTTAGAGATGATTTACAAGAAAAAAATATTCCCATTTGACGGGTTTCCCTCTTAGCCGGGGTACCCGGGCCCTGGGTAGGACAAAACCAAGAAATCTCATTCCAAGACAAGACAGAAAGCAATTTGGAAAACAAATATGGGGGGATAAAAGACACGTAAGTTCCTTCCTGCCCATTTGGAAGGTTAGGAACCCACAGGGGGGATGGGTTCAAATAGGCAACAGATGTAGATTTCAAGAGCACACTATCAGTGTAACTTAGTTTAAGATCACCTAAACGTCTCATCCAGACAAAAGCACATGCCCTCACAAAGAGGAATACACTCAAATGTTTATAAACCATATATTATTTAAAACAAAAAAAAAAAATGCAGCAGTACATAACAGAAATATGATTTACAATGACAAAATATCATCCCCGGGAACTAAACTATACATTTGATTGTTTTCCTTCCAGTTTAGGACACGTGGTATACAGTATGACGCAGAGGAAGGAGAAGATTTTGGTCCGCAGAATGTTGAGACATGACAGGTATAGTCCAAATAACAGCAAAAGTGATGTTTAACAGTGTTATGGGATGTTAAATGTGTTCCGTTGCTCGACTTTTTGCCCCCAGGATAGACTGGTTGGACTGTTGCACGAAATAATGAAACACTAAAAACATTGGGGGGGCGTTGAAAAAGATTCTATTTTGTTTGTTTTTAAAAGTTTTTTTTTCTTTTGTTTTGTTTTTTTCTTTGTTTTCGTTTGTTTTTTTTAATAGCGCTTGCCAGTGCCACACTTTTAGGTCACTTCAGAGCCAGTAAAAAGGAAGACTATTAAATTGGTCACAAGATTTAGGTCTATCTATCTTTAGGCAAAGAAAAGTTAGACAAAGGGGATAGTTCAAGGGAGATCAGGATCTATCCAAGAGCGATATATCCCTGCCCGTAGCTAGTTCAAAACACTTAATAAGTCCCCTTCTGACAATACCATTGGGGCATGGGAAATCCACCAAAAGGGGACTTTTTGCGAGCTGGTCAAAAATAAAGTCTGCTGCATGATATATAGCAATATGGAGTCATCAAGAGATGATTACTGAGGCGAAATAGACTGACACCTGCTATGAGGTTTTTCTAATTGTTTGTGGCTTTGTTTTTTTACAAATTAACAAGTCACCTCTGATACTGTTGGAGGGTCCTGAGAGCTCAGTTGGTAGAGCAGTCGGCTCACAAAGAGACCCAAGATCATCCCGTGAAGTCGACATTTTTTTTTCTGACACCCCCCCTCCCGCGTGTCACCCCGCCGCGATTGGGTAGCTGAGTCTACTAGATCTGACAGAACGTTTCTTTGCAATAGGCCAGTTTTCCTATCCAAAGGGTGGCAAACTGAGATAAACTCCAGCTCCATGGACATAATGCCTCCGAAAGATACTTTTGATAATGTCAATTTAACCATGTACTTGCCCTTGTATCTTACATTTGGCCTAACCCTCTCACAATGCTGTGGACCGGAAACTAATCTTCTGTGCGCTTTTATTCATGCCAAACTATTGTAATCGATGTGTACTTTTTTGCAAGTGTGTAATACAAAAAAAATTTATTGCCTCACTGTAGCAATGAAAAATGCTCTCAACCAACGCAAAATAATTATCCATGATAAAAATGTTTTAAAACAAAGCCATAATTGTTTTGTTTTTGTTTTTAAGGGTTTTACGGCGCTTGCAACACAATAGGTTAATCAGCACCGTAAAAAGGAAGAAAAATGGGATAGTAAAAAGTTCTAGAATTACAATTAAAGCATCCAAGAAAAAAGTAAGACAAAGGGGGGGAACTGGGAAAAAATAGGGATCAGATGTAGATTCCAAAGCATACCCTCAATGTACTAGTTTGAGTCCACCAATAAGTCTCGTCTGAACACAAGCACGGGCCCCCACTAAGAGGAATACACTCAAATGCTTACATTATAAATTATAACAAATATAATAATACATAACAGAGAGATGATTTACAAGGAAAAAAATATCATCTCCCAAAACAATAACTATGCATTTGAGTTTCCCTCCCAGCCAGGACTCCGACCAGGGCCAGAACAAAACCAAGCAATCTCATTCCAAGACAAAGACAGAATGCAAGTTGAAAACAGATATAGGGGTAGAAGACACAATAAGTACCTCCCTGCCCACTATGGGAGGTAGGAACCCCATCAGAAGCCATATTGTGTTTGGGTAAAAGACCTGCAAAACACAATACATTTCCATCATTTTAAGACATCATACAAAGTCTGTCATAAAAATAATAATAATAATAATAATAATAATAATAATAATAATAATAATATAATAATAATAATAATAATAATAATAATAATAATAATAATAATAATAAAGTCAAGTGATGCATGCATAAACCGTGGCTTAAGGGCATAGTACAAAATGATACTTACACATATTCAGTAGCAAATGTAAAAATCCAAAAAGATGTTGTATAAAACATTTGCAATGCAATGACAAGCAGGAAAACAGTACTAGACCAAAGCAGAAAGAAAATAATCATCCGCTAATAATAAAAAAAGAAAAAAACAGCCTGTCCACACAGGCTGATTGTGTTGGGATGATTATGTTTTGTTTTATTTTCATTCTTTTGGCTTAGTCTCGCACTTGCTTTCATACACTCCTTTTTAGATTTTTGTTTATTCTCACAACAGTGCCTATTCCTTATTTTGTCACTTTGATGGCAGCAAATATAAAAAAAAAAAAAAAAAAAAAAAAAAAAAGAAAACAGCATTGCACAAAGAGTAACAACAACAACAAGTTCAACAAGAAAACACGAGAGAAGACATGTTTTTAAGGGTTTTAGGGCGTTTGCAACACATGTAGGTCATATCAGCGCCAGGAAAAAGAAGAAAATGGAATAGTAAAAAGTTCTAGAATTACAAATAAAATACCCAAGAAAAAGGAAGACAGAGGGGAATTAGTTCAAACAGAGTAGAGATGTAGATTCCAAAAGCATCATATCAGTGTACTTAGTTTAAGATCACCTAAACGTCTCATTCAGACACAAGCACGGGTTCTCACTAAGAGGAATACACTCAAATGTTTACTAACCATATATATATAATACAGTGCAGAACAGAGAGATGATTTATAAGACAAAAAAATATCATCTCCCAAAACTAACATTTGACTGCTTCCCTCCCAGCCAGGTTATCCGGCCAGGACCAGGATAAAACCAAGACAAAGACAAAAAGCATGTTGGAAAAACAGATAAAGGAGGATATAAGATGGGAGGTCAGGAACCCATCCATAAGACATTGCTGAAACCTGAAGACAAAGGTACATAAAATATATCCTTTAAAAGTCGGGACAATTTTAAAATTACTGATTAAAGGAGAGAGAAAAATTCAATTTTAAAGACATTCTTTAGGTAAAGACTAACACATCTCTCCCTCTCTCTCTCTCTCTCTCTCTCTCTCTCTCTCTCTCTCTCTCTCTCTCTCTCTCTCTCTCTCTCTCTCTCTCTCTCTCTCTCTCTCTCTCTCTCTCTCTCTCTCTCTCTCTCTCTCTCTCTCACACACACACACACAAACACTCATTCTCTCTCTCTTCTCCCCCCCCCCCCCATCCTCTCTATTACACACACAATCAAACATTAACACATTCCATACACACACACACCCACACACATACACACACACACACCTAACACATTACAATGTCCATAAAAACACCTAACCAGTCCTTTTTGTGTAAAGCTAAGCTTCGTTCAACAAGTAATGGCAAAAAAAAAAAAAAAAAAAAAGCAAAGACAGTTCAGCACAGCACAATACATGATCGTAACTAATAGCAAATTGTACATGTAAAGTTTCAATATCAACAAAATATGGATTATTATATAAAGCAACAGCCTGTACTTAAATCCAAACACAGTTTGAATATTGTGTCCTATCTGATTTACATCTACGGAATACGGTAACCTCAATCACCTACACTACACACTCATCCTTCAGATACTGACCAATTAAAATGCCCTTCATTTTGTCAAAAACTCTAAAACTGAGATTTCAAGAATTCACAAAGTCCTATCTTTTTATGTTTTTTAATGTTTTTACGGCGCTTACAAAACATTTAGGCCATATGCACGCCAATAAAAAGGAAGAAAATTGAATAGTAAAAACATTCTAGATGTACAATAAAAAGGACTTGAGGAAAAAGTAAGACAAAAGGGGACTGGTTCAAATAGGGAACAGATATCAGTGTACTTAGTTTGAGATCACCTAAAAGTCTCACCGGACACCAGCACAAGATCCCACTAATTAGTTATGGGAATACACACTCAATGTTTACAAATCAAATGTTAAAAATTTTAAAAATAAAAGTAAATAACACAGAGATGGTTTACAATGAAAATAAATAGCACCTCTCAAAACTCTAACTATACATTCGATTAACTCTCTCCCAGCCAAGGACTCCAGCCAGGATCAGGACAAAACTAAGTAATCTCATTCCAAGACAGACATGAAGCAATTGGAAAACATATACAAGGGGGATAGAAGACACAGCAAGTACCACTATGGGAGGTCGGGAACCCCACCCAGTCCTGACTCTGTGAGATAATTTCTACTCTTTCAATAACCCTTCCAATTCTTGAGATAAATATTAAGATTCCATACATGGACTATTTAAATATAAATAATAATAACAATTCCTTTTACTGCCTCTATTTGATACAAGGGTTGAGATGGCCAAGTGGATAAAGCACTGCACTTCCACCTAGGGGACTCAGGTTTGAGCCTTCTGTCGACATCTCGTTTCTTCATTGAGTAAAAAAGCTCAATTGCTCACTTTGAAGCAAATGCACTACTGTGTTGACCTTAAAGACCTTAAAGAGTGTGCACAAAACTGAGCTGTATAATTTAACCTCAAATATAATACGAGGAAAATGCATATCATCACAATGGAGCCTTTTACTGTTACTTTGGCTTTGTTGGGTATTATTAATTGTTTTGTTTGTTGTTTTTAAGGGTTTTACGGCGCTTGCGACACATAGAGGTCATATCAGGGCCAGTAAAAGGGAAGAAAATGGGATAGTAAAAAGTTCTAGAATTACAATTAAAACATCCAAGAATAAGGCAGACAAAGGGGAATTGGTTTAAATAGGTAGCAGATGTAGATTCCAAGAGCACACTATCAGTGTATTTAGTTTGGGATTTTAAAAGTCTTATCCAAAACAACCCCGGGTCCCCAAAAGGGGGAATACACTAAAAATGTTCACAAATCCTAAAAATTTACTTAAAAAAAAAATAAAAAACAGCGCAAAAAAGGGGAGAGGTTTTAGGGGGAAAAAAAAATATCCCCCCCAAAAACCAACTACCCTTTTTGACTGTTTTCCCTCCCGGGCCCGGGGAAATCCCCGGGCCGGGGGCCCCAAAAACCAATTTTTTTTTGGGTTTTTTTGGGGTTTTAGGGGCGCTTGCAACACATGGGGCCCCCCAAAACCAAGAAATCTTCTTTCCCAAAGGGAAAAGGGGACAGAAAGCATGGGGGGAAACCCAACATTGGGGGAAGAAGAGACAGAAATGTACCTCCCTCCCCTGTGGGGGGGGGCAAAAACCCCCACCCGGGGCTTTATTATTAAAACTAAAAAAAAAAAATAATTTAAAAAACAAAAACATTATTTTACAATAAAACAAAAAACGTTTTATATAAAAAAAAAGGGAATTTCATCTCTTAAAGTTTCAAAACCGGGCATCCCCCCCCTTTTCTCAAACTTTGGGGGGTTTACAGGGAAAAACGAAGAGGATGTTGACCCCCTTTTTTAAAGAGAAACGGGAAAAAAATTTAACAAAAAGGGGGATTAGTTAGTTTTAAAAAAAGGAATAAAAGGTAGATTCTGGAATCAAACCCAACTACAAAAAAGGGAAATCGTACTTTCACCCACAAAAAAAATCATCTAGAAATTTTCCGAATTCAAAAAATTAGAAAACTTTTTTAAAAAAACTCAAAAATTTAATTAGAACTGGTAAATAAAAAGGGGGTACAGAAAGGCTATTTTTCCCCCCCAAAATCCACAAAAACCCGATTTTACCCCGAGTTCCCAAACCGGGGAGTGGGGGACACTCCAATTTTTTTAAAAAACACTCTTTTCCACTCAAAATTTATGTTTTTACAGGGAAAACCCAGGGAAAGCAACCGGGCCGGGCCCTAAGCAAAAAACCAAATTTATAGAAAAAAGAAAAGGGAAAAGACACTTTAAAAAACCCCAAGGGGAATTTTTGGAAGGGGGTTAAGGGCCCAAAATCAGGGGTAATCCCCCACAAACCTCCCCTCCTATAAAAACTGATCGGGCCAAAAAACAAAAATAATAACACTTAAATGTTTTTTAGGTTTAATTTAAAACGAGCTTTTTAAAACAAAAATAAAAAGTCCCAATTTTGTATTCATATCGTTTTAAAAACCCTTTTGGGTTTTTATTTTTTTACCACCCCCATAAAAAAACCCTTTTTTACCCCTACCCCCAAATTTTTTTTTTTCCCCCCTTGAACATCAACGAAAAAGGGACCATATTCCCTACAAAAAGCGATTTTTTTTGTAATTAAACTTAAAAAAAAAAAGGGGATTTGACAATAAAAAATTTCAAAAAAGAAAATTTTTTGCTTGGGAAGATTTACCTTTCTTTTTAAATCTCATTTTAAAAAAACCAAGGACATAAAATTTCCCAAACATTTTTGGTGGATACAAAAAAAAAAAAGGGGAAGTTGAAAGGGGTCACTTTATCAGCCCCGGGCCTACTTAAAATTTTAAAATTTTTCGAAATTTTTTTTGGGGGAAAAAAAAAAGGTTTTTTTCCCCCTCGCTAGGGGTTAATTTTTCAAAATAAACCCAATTTCCACCCCGAACAAGGATTAAAAAAACACCCCCCAATTTGAATATTTAAATTTTTGTTATTATGTAACCCGGCACCCAATTTCTCTTTTTTAAATATTTCAATGCCTTAAGGGACTTTTTAAAAAAAAACCGGGACCCAAAAAAGTCAAATTCTATGAATTTTTTTCATAAAAAAGGGAAGGTCCTGAATAATGAAAATTTTAAGGGGAGATCAAAGATTAAAAAAGGGTTTTTTGAACTTTAAATATAATAACGGGGCATTTTCAATAGAAAAAAAAAATTATAAAAAAAAAAACAAAAACATTTCCTTCAACCCTTAAAATATTTTTTAATTTTTACAATCTTGGAAATTTATTTTTTTGCTTTTTAACACCAAATATAAAAAAAAGGCAAGTTTAAAAAATTAAACTTTTTAGGGGATCCAAAAAAAAATTTAAGGTGAGGGGTGGGGGGGGGGAACATTCGACTTTCCTGTTTGTTTTTTAAAGGTTTTTTACGGCATTTTGAAACCCACAAACCAAGTAATCTACCCCAAAGACAAAAGAAAGAAAGCATGTTGGAAAAAAATTATGGGGGGATAAAAGGGACTTTAGAAAGTCCCCCCTTCCCCCTGCCCACTATGGGGGGTTTCAAATCCCCCCCAAAAATTTAAAAAGATCACCAAAGGGGGTAAAAACCCCGGTTGCCAAAACCAAAGGGGAGGGGCAATTTTTTTTTTTTAACTGGGTATGTGAAAGGAGAACTTAAGTATAAAATAACAAAAAATAAATCAAAGGATAAAAATCGTAAAAATTTAACACTTTTTAAAAACATGCAAAAAACAACTTTTTTTAAAAGGGTTTAAAAAAAAACCAACCCAACCCATAAATTTTGGGGAAAAATAAAAAATTTTGCTATATACAAATAAAAAAATTAATTTCTAAATTTTCTTTGTTTAAAAAGGGTTTTTCCCTTTAAAAAAAATTCAATTTAAAATCACTATGCCAAACTATTTACAAAAAAGAATTCTTTTTAAAAATAATGTTAAACGTAACCCTTTTTTTAAATTTTAAAAATTTTAAGGGAAAGGGAATATAAAATAATACAATTTAAAAAATCACAAAACCCAAGGGCTTAAAATTTTAACCCAAAAACCCATTAAAAATTAAAAATTAAACCCTACATATTCTATTATGCCGAAAATCTCAAAATTTTCCCAAAGGGGACAAAAAATTTCGGTTTTTTTTTTTTATGAATGAAGGCTTTAATTTTTAAATGTTTGATTATAAATGTTTTCCCCCGGGGTTGATCAAATTACAATTTTCAGGAAGAAATCAATGAAGTAGGGTTTTCCCTTTCCCATATCTTATTTTAATTAAAACTGACTGCCCCCCGTCTGAATTTAAATTTTTGGGGGGCCAAAATTTTTTCTGAAATTGGTTTTTTTTAAAATTTTAAAGGGGTTTTTGAAAATTTTGGGTTTTTTAAAACTCGGGAAAATATACTTTACACATCAAAGAGAACTTTTCCCTAAAAGCAATTCTAAGACTTTTTTAAAGGGTGTTTAATTCTTTCAAAAAAAAATATGGGGGGAAAAAATTAAAGCGATGAAATTTGAAAAAATTTTTTTTTTTTTAAAATTTTCAGATTTTAAAAAAAAAAATTTAAATTTTTTTGTTTTTTTTTGGATCTTAAAAAGGTTTTTTTTTTAAATTTTTCTTTTTTTTTAAAATTTTTTTTTATTTTTTCCATTTTTTTGTTTTACTAGTGAAAAACCCCTTAAAAAGGTTCAAAACCTTTTCCAAATTTTTTAATTTAAATAAATTTTTAATTTTTTCGTTTTAAACTTTTTGGTTTTTTGGGTTTTTTCCAAAAGGAACATTATAACTGCACCCAAATTTTTTTGCATCTTTTAACAAACCCCCAGATTTTTTTTTAAAAATTCCCCCCCTTTTTCAGGGGAAATCCCTTCTTTTTCCAAAAATAATGAAAAAATTTATTTTAAATTGGCCTACAAAAAATAAAATGGAAAAAAAACCCTTTTTTAGTTAATAGGGCCCTTAAAATTTATTTGCAAAAATTCATAAAACCCAAAAAACAAAACTTAATTTTTTAAACCCAAGCTTTTTCTAAATTATAAGGTAGCAGGGCAAGTAAAATTGTTTTGGGGACTGGGGGAATGAAAACTTTTTTAACTTTTAAACCCTTTTTAAAAAGAAAAGTCCCAAAAAAATAAATTTTTACAGCTTAAAAAAAAGAAAAAAAAAAAAAACCCAAAAATTTGTTTTGGGGGTTTTTTTTAAAAGGTTTTACTTTTCATTTTTTTTTAACATCATTTTTTTGAAGTCACAGCTTTTTATTTAAACAATTTAAAATTTACTTTAAACAATAAAAACCCTTAAAAAGGGTTCAGTGAAAGTAAAAAAAAATTTTTGTGGGTTCATTTTTTAAAATTTTTAAAAAATTATCTTTTGGCAACTTTGGAGTATGTATTGTTTTTTTTTTTTTTAAAAGGGTTTTAGGGGCGCTTAAAAACCACTTTTTACGTTTTTTATCAGCGCCTTTTAAAAAGGGAAAGGGGAAAAATGGGGGATAGCCCAAATTTCCAATTAAAATTTTTAAAGCCCCTAAGTAAAAAAAAGGAAAAAAGGGGGAAAAAACGGGGGAACAAAAGGGGGAACCCAGTTTGTAGTTTCCCAAGAGCATACCATTAATGTCCTTGGGCCCTAAAGTCCCCCCTATTATTCTCATCGGGGACACAAGCACAAAAAATCCAAAAAAGAGGAATCCAAAAAAAAAGAAAAAAAAAAAAAAAGTTGATGGAATTTTTTTAAATATTGAAAACTTTAAAGTTGACCCAAGGGGGAAAAGAAAAGACGGGGAAAACTTTTTTTCAAACAGAAAACTTTTTTAAATCTAAAAGAGGGGAAACCCATTTTTTGCTTCGCCTCTGCTCGGGTAAAATAAAAAAGTCCCAAACCCTTTAAAAATTCCCTTTACTTTTAAGTTATAAAAAAATTGGGGTTTTTTTTTTAATTTTATTAATTTTTTTTTTTTAACCTGAAAAAATATTTAAAAAATTTAACTTTTAAAAAATGAAATAATTCTTTTAAAGGGGATTTTTTTAAAATTTCTAACCAAATTTTTTTTTTTTAAAATTTCTGTTTCCCCTCTTTAGAAAAAAAAAGGCCCTTTAATGGGGGGCCCTTTGGCCCAAAAAACAAAAATAAAATTATTTTTCCCTTTGGGTTGGGGGGGAGGGATGGGGAAAAAACCCAAATATCAGTTTTCATTTAAAACCTCCCTACCTAAAAGGGAATACAACATTTTTCCAAATGGGTTTCTTTAAACCCCTTTTTCCCTGTTTGCGGTTTGTTTTCAAATCTATCCGACTTTCCTCCCCAAAACCTTTTTTAAAACCCCAACAGCGGGGAAAAGAAAAAAGAAAAATTACAAAAACTTAAGCCCCGTTTACTTTTTCTGCGGGTCATGGAAAAAAAACAGTGAAGGGTTTTTTGGGGGACTATAACCCCAAAGGGAAATTTTTAAAAAATTAAAAAGATTTAAAATTAAATTTCCCACTCCCCCTGCAAAAAGGGTTTTTACCAATGAAATTGTGCTCTTTAACATTTTGGGCCCAAAAAAAACATAAACAGTTTTAACGGGCTAAAAAAGCCCCAAAAAATTTTTTTCAAAAAAACCCAAGGCCTATAAAAAGGGTTACTGCCTTACTTGAAAATAAAAAAAAAAACAAAAAATTTTTTAAAACTTTTTTGGCCAGAAAACTCAATTTTTAAAATTTTCGTTTCGTTTGGGAAAAAAAAACCAATCTTGTCAAATTTTCTCCCCCAAATTTTTGGGTTTTTCAAAAAAAAGGGAAATTTTTTCCAGCCAAAAGTTTTAATTAAAGGAGGGTAGGGGCAATAAGTAAATTTAAAATTTTTAAAAAACCCAGTTTTTTTTTCCCAAATTTCGGGGGAAAATCCCCTTTTAAAGGATTTTTCACAAACACAATTTAATTTTTTTTGTTTGTTCAATTTTCAGAAATTTTTTGGAAGAATGTTTTTTTTAAATTTTTTTTTAAAAATTTAGTTTCTAAAACTTCTAAACAAAAATTTTTACCCTTTTAAAACCCAAAATTCCTTTTTATTAAAGGGGAAAAAGAAAATTCAGAAAAAAAATGAAAAGGAAAAGTAAAAAAATGTCCAAAATTAAATTTTTTAAATATTTGCATGTCTATTTGCCCCTCAATTTGGGGAAATCATCTCCCCCTCACAAAAAAGCACTCTTTCTTTAGGGAATACCCCAACCTGCCCCTCCTCAAATCTCTCTCACTCCCCCCAAACACAAACCACCACACACACCACACACAAAAAAAAATCCAAGGGAAAAAGGGAAGGTTTTAAAAATGGAAAAAATTTCCCAATATAAAATTTTAAAAGCTTAAAATGTCAACCAAAACCATTATTTTCAACAGGGGCCCCAAAAATTGGGAACCAAAAAAAAAAAAACTTGAAAATTTTTCTTTTTTAACCACAAATTAAAGTAAAGGGAAAAAAAAGAAAATTATATTTTTCAAGCAAAAAAAAATGGCTTCAGGCCAAGCTGCAATTTAAAAGGGAAAAAACCAAATTTGTTAGAAAGTTCTTAAATAACGGGGCAATTTTAAAGTCGGGATTTTTGGGGAACAATAAAAAAAGTTTTTTCTTTTTCATTTTTTTCTAGAAAAAACAAAAAACCTAACCAAATCCCTTAAATGGGGATATTTTTTCAACTAAATTTTTATTTTTAAAAAGACCACTTCATTGAAAAATTTCAGGGAGGAAAAAGCGGGAACCATTTATCCTATCCCCTTTTGGGAAAAGCAAAATTGGGTTTTTTTGGTTTATTTCTTGTTTCCTAAATTAAGGGAAAAAAAATTTAAAAGGGGGGGGATTTATCTTTTAAACCCCGAAAATTTTTCCCTTTTAACTGGGGGGTCACATCTCGGGAAATTTTCCCCGGCACTGAAATAAATACAAAAAGAAAAAAAATGAATTAATTAAAATAAAAAAAAAAATTCACCAACTCGGGACTTCCCACGGGGGTCGAAAATTTTTTTTTTTTATAAAAGTAACATTTTTTTTAAATTTCCTTTTTTTTAAAAAAAAAAGGGGTTTTTTAACAGCATCTTGGCAAATTTTTAAAAATAACAAAAATCAGACTTGGGAAACCCAAATTTTTTTAAAATTTCCCTTCCGAAAAAAATTTTCATCCCCTTTTTTTTTTTAACAAAAAATTTATACTGATTTCCCTTTTTTGGAAAAAAAACCTTTTTTCCTTTTTACTAAATTTTTTTAAAAGATTATCAAAAACTAAACAAAAAAAAAGGAACCCGGGGGAAACTCCCACGAAAGCCCCCCAGCTAAAAATTCTAGGGGAAAGTCCCCCATTTACTATAAAACCCTAAAATTTTTTCCCATTTAGCAAAATTTTCCGTCGGGGAAATTCCCTATTTTTTATATTTTGGGGGCTACAACGAAGATCAAAAGGGGCTTTAAAAATAAAAAAATTGCTTATGGGTTAAACCCGGGTTTATTGATATCCAACCCAAAAATTCATAACGATATACAACAACAAAAAACTCCCCAAAAACCTATCCAATTTTATCAAATTAATTTTAAAAAGTTTTTGTTTTGGTTTTTTTTTTATGTATATTTTTAAAACAATTTTTGTGCTTTTTTATGAAATTTTTATTAAAACATTGTCCCCCATAGTTTTCTAAAACTTTGTTTTTTTTAAAATTTTCATGAAATGCCACATCTGTAAACGAATTTCCTTTTTTTTTTTTTTTTGAGGGAATTTAAAGTATATATTAGAAAATTATTTTTAAATTATTTTTTAATTATTATTTTTAAATTATTTTTAAATTATTATTATTATTTTATTACCCAATTAAAATGACAAAAAAACTAAGCAGTTTTTGAAAAAAACCCTTGAAAAAGATTGAAAAAAATTCTGTCATATCTTTGGGGGGCAGTTACGGCCCCCCTGAAACTTTTGTTTGGGGGCCAAAGTTTTTCATGTTTTTTTTTCCAACCACCCCGAGAAGGCCTTTTTAAAATTTAAAGAAAAAAGGGGGAAATTTTTTTCCCAAATTACTGAAGAGGGGAAAAGGGAGATTTAGAAAAAAAATTTTGAAGGGGGAAATTGGGGGGGCTGGGGGGCCAAAATTAATTATCTTTAAAAACATTTTAAAAAATTTTTGAAAAATAAAAAAAAAATTTACTTGGGGACAAGGGGAATTTTCTACAAAAATTTTTAAATTTTTCCTAATTTCCAAAGTTTTTCTTTTTCAGGGGACTTTTGGTGTTTTACTTTTATGCAAAGGGCTTTTTTCCCCCCTTTTTTTCCCTTGTTTTTTTAAAAACTGTTCACTGAACTTGCTTTTTACAAAACCAAAATTTAGGGAAATCCTTTTTTATAAAAAGTACGGGAAAAAAAAGGGCCAAAAAAAAATTTTTTAAAAAATTGTTTCCATTGTTTTCTTAAAATTAAATTAAAAACCCTTTTTGGTTTTTCGGGAAAAAAAAGGGTAACGGGACCTAAAAACCCAACCCAAAACAATTGTAATTTTTAAAAAAAAAATTCCGAATGTGAAAAAAAAGGGGAAATATGTATAAAAAAAATTTGCAGGGTTTTCTAAACCTCATTTAAAAAAAATTATCACTTTAAAACCCAATTTGGGAAATTGGGGTGGGTTTTTGAAACTTCAGTTTTAAAACAGGTATCCATTTCGGGAGTAAAAAAAAATCTCTTTTTTTTTCCACTTTTCTTTTAAATAAAAACATTTAATTTTTAAAAACCCGAATCGGGAAAAAAAAAAATTATTTCTGAAATTCCCCCAAAATCGGGCCCCCAAAAAAAAAATATTTTAATATTTTACTGTTTAAAATTGTTAAAGGGCTATCTGGGGAATTAAAACCTTTTATCCCATTTTTGACAAAATGATGAAAAAGAAAATGTTTGAGGGGTAATGATGATGATGATGATGATGATAAATGTGATGATGTTGATGGGGATGATCTACTCCATTTTTAAAATTTTTTCCCTTCTGTCAGTGCGTAAAAAATTTAAAACATCACTTCGCTGAGGGAAAAAACCCCACAAAAGGGGAGGTAGGCAAACAAGAAAAAACTCTTGGGGGCAAACCAAACCAAAAAATTGGCCGGGTTTTTTTAAAACCCAACTTCTTCCCCAAATTTCAGCCCGGGGACTCTGAAAATTCCCCTCCTATCCAATAAATGAAAAAAAAACCCCTTTAAAAAATTAAAAAATTTGAGGGGGGGAGGTGGGGGAAAAAGGAAAGGGGTTAAAAAAAAAAAAATTTTCCCAAATTTTTTCTTTTTCCCGGGGGGGGCCCCAAATTTTTTTTTTCAATAGAGTTTCATTTTTTGGAAAAATTAAAACCCTTAATATTCCTAAGGGGAAAAAAAAATTACTTGAATGAAAAGGGAAAAATAATTTTAGAGAATCGTTCTTCAAACCTTGTTTTTTTTTGGCCTTTTACAATTTTTTAATATTTTCCCTAAAAATTTTTTTAAAATGAAAATAACCCTTCCCCGGGGCCCTTTTTAAAAAGGGCAGAAACCCAAATTTTTTGCTACCATTTTAATGGGGCACTTCAAATAGGGCCCCTTGCCAAAACCAAATTTTTTTAGCATAATTTTTAAAGGGCCCGCTTTTTCCCAAAAAAAAAAAAACTCATGAAAAATCTTTTAAGGGGAAAATTTGGGCCCCAAAAACAGGAAATCTTGGTTAAAAAATAGAAATGTTTAAAATTTTAAAGGGGGGAAATGACCGGGAAATTTTGGCGGCCAAAAAATTTTTTTTTTGTAAAAAAAAAAAAATCCAAACCCGGTTTTTTTTTTTCCCTTCATACCCTTATCAAGTTTTGTGGGGAAACTTTTTTATGAAAACCCAGGGGATTGGCAAACTTGGTTGGGCCCAAAGAAAAGGGGCAGCTATAAACACAACACACAAAAAGTTTTAAACCATGGCACATTTACAAAGGAAGGGAAATGGTGCTCTCGAAAAAAAAATCTTTTCATTTTAAAAGGGAAAATAATGGGGAAAGAGGGGGGGTGAGATTTTTTAAAAAAATCTCTAGTCTTTGAACCCCAAATTGGGTTTGTTTTTTTACTTTTTTTTTCAAAAAAATAAATTTTTTTTTATTTCCTTTTTTTTTTTTTTTGGGGGGGGGGGGGGGGGGGATTTTTTTGGGGTAAATAAACCTTTTCTAAAAGGGGGCCAAAAATATGCGGGTAAATTTAGGGGGGGGAAATTTTAAAACTGGGTTTCTCTTTCCCCTTGGGAAAGGGGCCGTGTTTTATAACACAAACCACATCTTTTATATCGTCCAAATTTGGGAATTTTACATCACCTCTTGCCAAAAATTTTAATTTTTTAAATTTTTTTTAAAGTTAATTTTTCCCGGGATCTTTTTGTAAAGGGGGGGCCCCATGACCAATTTTTCCCTTTCAAACCCTTAAAAAAAATTGGGGAAAAAAAACAGGGCTATTAAAAAAAAACATTTTATGGAAAATTTAATTTTCTCTCATATCTATTTTTTTTTTTTTTTTCAAAAGGACACTTTTAAAACTTTTTTACCTCCAAACACATCTAACAAAGTTTCAACATATCAGGGTGGAAATTCTCAAAACCATTTTTCTCCCCTTTTTCTAGAATTTCGGGAAGGGAGGGCCACAAAAAAAGGGGCCCGATGGAAAATCATATAAAAAATTTAAAGAGTGAAACATCTTTTTGGGGTTTTCATAAAAAACAAAAGCTTGGGCTCTCATTCTCCCCCCTAAAAATATCCCCTATCAAAAAAAAAAACAAAATTTAAATAATTGGTATTAAATTTTTTTCTTGTTTTTTGTTTGTTGGGGGGGTTTTTTTTTTTAAAATTTTGTTTAAAAAAGGCCCCTTGCAAAACCTTTTGGGTTTATTTTGGGTTTTAAAAAGGAAGATGAAAAAAGCCATAAAATTTAAAAACTAACCCAAAAACCCAAAAAAAAATAAAAAATTTTAAAAAAACTGATAACCCGGGTTTTTAAAAAAAGGGTTAAACTTTTTAAAATAAGGGGGGGAGGGGGGGGTCATCCCAAAATAGATAAAAAACCCCTTAAAAGACAAAATTTTTCCCCTTTGCTTTATGGAAAAAAAAAATTTTTTTTTCAAATTTTTGTTTCGAAAAGGGGCAGTTACAAAAAACTTGCTACCCCTTTTGAAAAAAAGGGGAAATTTTTTTAAGCTTTTTTTCCAAAATGGAACTAAACGCAAACCCCAAAAAAAATCTTTTTTAAAAACCCTTTGGTTTGGGCCAAAAAAAACTGCAGTTTAATTAAAAAAAAAATTTTTGGGCATGTTAGATTTACAAAAAATTTCAATTTAATTTTTGGGAAAAAAATTTGCAAACAGGATTGGGCCCTTAAAAGCCCATGACATTTATAAAAAGGGCCCAAAAAAAAAATCAAGTTTTTAAAAAATTTTTAAAAAAAAAAATCAAATTTTTTAAAAAATTGGGGCTACCACAATTCCAGAAAATTTTTAAAGGGAAATTTAAAAACAGATACATATCAAAAGCTACTTTCACATCAAAAATTTGAGCAAATTTTTTTGGCATTACCTAAAAAGGGCCCCTCCCCCGGCCCAAAAAGCAAAAAGGGTTTTTCCCCTTTGAAGGGGAAAACTCAAAATTTCTGGCATTGTACAAAAAAAATTTAAAACTAAAAAAAAAAAAGTTAAAAATTTAAAAGAGGGGATGATTTCAATTTTCTCAAAAAAAAAGGGTTACATATGCCCTTTGACTTTCCTTTTCCCCCCCCAAAACTAAGGAAACCTAACAGGGGGGGGGACTTTGGGGGAAAACTGGAAGGGAAACTCAATTTTCCGGGAAAAAAAGACTGGAAAAAGGGAAAAAAGATACAAGGGGGTTTGTGTTTTTTACAACAAAAAATAAAAACTTTCCAAAAAAAGATTTCCAAGGGCATCAGGTCTGAAGTAAAATTTTCTGTACAAGTATATGGGAATAAAAAATTAAAAAAAAAAGGGAAGGGGGAAAATGGGGCCTTTTATCCAACTCTTTTTTAACCTAAAATGTGTTAACTATACAAATTTTTCCCCCTTTTTAATTGTGAAAAAAATTTTTGGGATTCCCTGGGCCCCTTAGAAAACTTTCCCAAAACCCCTTTACAAAAACAATACCCCAAATTTTACTAAAAAATGCAAATGGCTGCTTGGGAAAACTCCCCAAGGGGGAAAAAAACAACCCAAAAAAAGAAAAAGGAATTTTAAAAATTCATAAACTAATTTACCCAAAAACAAAAATTTTTTTTAAAAAATTTTTGGGGTTTTCCCCTTTGACACCCCAAAAAACTTTAAAAAGACACTGTTCCCGGTTTTGGGTTTATCATTTTTTGTTTACAAAAGGGGGAAACCCCTTTTTTTCCATTTTGGGTTTTAAGAAGATTTACGGTTTTACAACTTCCCCCCTTATTCCTTTTCCTAAGGGATATCCAAAAAAGGCCGGGGAAAAAAAACCCAAAACCCCGCCCCATTTCTCGAAACCCAAAAAAACTTTCCCCAAAGGTTTAAAAGGGAACAAGAAATTTTTTGGAAATTGGTAACCAAAACTCCCCCATCTTTTGGGGCCCAAAAATGGAAAAAAATTTTTTTTCTTCTTCCAATAATATTTGGGGTTTTAAAAAAAAAATAAAAAACAAAAAAAAACTTTTTTCAAAAAGTTAATTTTTTTTTAAGTTTAACTTGGGGGTAAAAAATTTATTATTTTTAAAAAATGATGGGAAAATTTTGCCCGGGAAATAAACTTTTTTAAAAAAAAAACTAGAAAAACTAAAAAAAATTGTAACTGGGGTTGTTTTTTAAAAAATTAAATTTTTTGACAAATTAAATAAATTTTTTTGGGCAACAGCAAATATGGAAAAAGCTTTTTGGGCAAGTGGGGCCCTAATTGTTCAAAAAACCCCCATGTTTCATTTTTTTCTTGCATTTTTTAAAAAAAAATTTAAATTTTTAAACAAATAAAATTTTAATATTATAAGTTTTTAAATTGTAAATTTTAAAAAGGGAAAGAATTTTTTTAAAATTTAAAAACCCATTTAAATATTTTTGAATGGGGCACCCCAAAATAAAAATTTTTTCCAAAAAAAATTTTCAATTAAAAGCAGGGGCAGGGCCCCCTAGTCCAATTTAAAAAAACCCCAAATATTATCATTTTGAAGAGATTTCCTGAGTTGGGCTAGGGAACCAAAAAATTTAGCTGAGCCCCCTTTTCCTAAAACAACAATGGGGAAAGCGAATACTCTACAAACAATTTGTTTTTAATAAATTTGAAAATTCTCCCTTGGGATTTCTCACAGGCTTTTAGTTTAAAACCCAGGGGCCCAACCACAAACATTGGGGGGAAATGGGTTAAAAAAAAAAAATAGTTTTAAAAATTTAAAGAGGGAAAGGGAAACCAAATAGGGGAAAATTTTTGGCCGGAAACCCTCTTCCAATTTTTATTATGTTTAGCCTGAACCAGAACCAGAAAAAATCTTAAAAAAGGGGCTAGTAAATAGGGGGAATCAAAACCCCAAATTTTTCCCCCAAAATAAAATTTTTAAAAAATTTAAAACAACCTACAAATGCGTTCAAGGTTTAAAAACAAAAAAAAAAAATATTAAAGGGCAAAAAAACCACAAAAAAAATTTTCTTTTAAAATTGAAGATGAGGCCCAAAAAAATGAAAAACATTTTCCCAAAAAAAAAATGGGTTTAAAAATTGTTTAAAACAAGTTTGGAAAAAGTTTACTAAAGGAAAAAAAAACCCTTCAGGGAAAAAATTTTTCAAAAAATTTGTTTTCAATTTTTTTTTAAACCCCACACCTTTTACCAATTTTTCCTCAATGAAGTTCCCCTAATAGGGGCAACAATAATAATTAAAAAATCTACCTCCCCTTTATAAAAAAGGGGGGGACCCAAGGGTGGGGCTTGGAAACCCTTGGGGAATGATGGATTTTTTTATTACTGAGGGAAAAAAAAACACAACATTAAATTTTTTTTTTAATTCCCAAATTTTATAATTTGCCCCCCCATACACATGTTTTTTTGGGTTTAAAAAAGTTGGGCAAAAATTGGGCAATTTATTGGGTTTTAAAAAACTTAAACTTTAGCTTTTGTAAAAACCGGAAAAAATCGAGTCTCCTTTAAAAGCTAAAACTTAAAAAAATGTTAGGGCGAAAAACATGGGTTTCCCTTTTTTTGAAGCGGGGTTTTACAATTTTTTCAAAAAGAAACAAAACTTTTTTCTGGGAAAATTTTCTCAAAAGGGCAAACTTTTACCGTGTTTCCCGGCTGAAAAAGAACCCAAAAAAGGGAAGTACATAAACCCCCAATACCCCCTTTTCAAAAAACCGCCCTTTAAAAAATAAATATTTTTCATTTTTTAACCTTTTTCTATATCAAAAAGTGTGCCTTTTTTTTTTTGCAAGTTTTCATTGCTTTTAATTTTAAAAGTTTAGAAGCGAAATTTTGTTTAAAATATACATTTTTCGGGAAAAAAAAAAGTTTAAAATTAAAAATTTATTAGGAAAAAAATTTACTATTTTTAAAAATTTTCGCTTTAGATATTTAAATTTTTTTTAAAAAGATTTAAACCTTTTTTTTTTTAAAAGGGGGAAGAGATGATCTAACTTTATTTTTAAAAAGGAAATGTGAGTTTTTATTAAAATGGCATAGACTTTTTTACTTACTTTAAAAAAAGGCTGCTAATTTGGTTCTAACCACTTGTTGGGGCTTTTTTAGCACCTTGTTTAATTTGGGGCCCTTTTCTTCACTTTAAAAAACTGGGAAAACCCAGGGGAAAATTTTAACTCATTTACCAATAAAAAACCACTTTAAGATTGGGCATTTTGGGGTTTAAAGGGGGAGGGGTATAGGAAATTTTTTTTAAATCCAATTTTAAAATATGAAAAAGGGGGCAAATTTTTGACGGGGCCTTTAATTTATTTTAAAAAACAATAAAAGGGCTTTTAGTGTTTTTTGGGGCTCGGGGGCAAGCAAAAGGGGGGCCAAAACTTAGCGGTTTTATTTTTAAGGGCCCAAAATCCACTAAAAAAATCCCCAAGGGGGGCTCCCACAAGGGGGCCCTTTTCCCAAAAAAAACCCCTTTAAACCTTTTTGGGGGCCAAAAAAATAACGGGCCCGTAAAATGAAAACTACAGGGTTTTGGTTTTTAGGTTTTTTGGGTGGGTTTTTTTAAAAGAGGCCCCAAAGCTGGGTTTAAAGGGCCAAAGGGAAATCATTTCCATTTCACACCCGAGTCCCAAAAAAAAATTTAAATTTAGTTAAAAGTCTTTCCCAAAATATTGGGAGTGACGATTTTTAAAAACAACTTCAGGGGAAATTTTTACCTTGGGATTCACTCTAAAAAGGAAAAAGAGTGGGCATTATTTTTATTTTTTAGAAATTTTTTTTTTTTTTTCAGTTTTCATTTTTTAAATTTTTTTTATTAAAAAAATTTCCCAAAAACTAAAAATTTTAAAAAAAAAAAGAAAAAACAAATTTAAACCAAAGAAAAAAAAAAAATCTGTAAAATAATAGAAATTTAAAAGGGTTTAAACCAATTTTAAAATCCCAAATGAAAAACCCAAACCTTTTTCCAAAAGGGCCCTAAATTTTACAAGCACAAGTTTTTTTTTAGGGGATTTTAGTAAAACTAGAAGATGGGGATCTGGCAAGAATTTGGGAAGTTTTC
>NW_027624488.1:0-8159 GCF_034508935.2 Berghia stephanieae | reverse complement strand
ATAATAATAATAAAAATTAATAATAATGAAGCTTTTTATAAAGCGCATAGTTAAAAGGGTGCCATACGCTATGAATAAAAATTATTAAAAAAAAAAAATTAAAAAAAAACAAGGGCATTTAAAATATAGGATGCAGTGAAAACAAATTTAAAAAATCAAAAAAAAAACTAAAAAAGGAATGGAAAAATTCCGTTTTCATATTCTTTTTAAAAATTTCAGTGAGAGATGTGAGATGGGAAAATGATGATTATAGATGATAAAGATGAGTGATGTATATATAAAATAAAAATAATAATAATAAAAATAATAATAATAATTTTAAATAATAATTAAAAATAAAAATAATAAATTTTACCCCCCCCATAAGCAAAAAAACTAACCATCTTTTTCGCTTTGTGCCCTGAATTTTCTCATTGGGGCCCTGAATAAAAAAAAAAAAAATGATCCGAGATAAAAAAAGGATCTTTTTTCTTTTATTTATTTTTTTTATTTTTTTGAGCAGCTGACAGATAAAAAGTAAAAAAAATAAATTGGTAAATATAATACAGACTTGCTGGAATTTTGGTACGTTCTAGGGGAAGCCAAAAACCCTGCTAGAATCGAGGTGCCGAAATCCGATGCTCTTAGGTAAAATTTATTTTTAGATAGTTGCGCCCTTTGGTAAGAAACCATAATATTGCCATGGAAGTATAAAGGACCAACACACAAAATTTAACATCATGAATTTTTACACTGGGGTAATCATTTAGTGAGTCCCTCACAAAGTGGAGGCAAAATACAATAACAAAGGTTGGTGAGTCTCTTCGTTCATATTAGAAGATAACATTGGGCTCCACCCAGCGTGCTGGAATTCGGGGTGCTTTAATTTTAATAAGCGAGTCCTTGTCATAAATTTCTCCTCCCCGAAACAAAAGTGAAACCCCAAGACTTGTGATTTTAAAAAAAAAATTAAATTAACAGAGATAAAAATAAACTAAACTTTATCGTCCTTACGGAAAATTAATTTAGTATCCGTCGATACGAAAAAGACATTCTTCATTCATTTATTCATTTGATTAAATAAAGATTAAAAAAACAAGCTTCTAACATAATAATTTGTAGGTTTTACATTTCAAAAAATTATTGATTAGTTAAGGGGAAAATATAAACTTGATCCCCCATTTTTGAAATTAAAACGGAGATTTCTGTTGGTAAAAGATGCAAACTTTCAGGGGGGTAAACACATTCATTTATTTAAAATCAAATTTCATATCAAAGGTATATCGACTCGAGCATATATGTACACGTTGACGCTATTACGGTTGGAGCGAGGGGCCCAAAATTTTTTACCCTCTAAAAAATTTGACCGTTATTAAAGAGCAATCATTTTTGTTCTCAAAAAACAAAACCAAAAAAAAAAAAACCAAATTTTGTTTTAAAAATTGGGGTTTTTCTAAAAGAAATTTCCCACTGAACGTGTCAACGGTTTACAAAAAATCTGTGGCTAACAGCAGGCGTATTAAAAAAAAAAATTTTTCGGACGAGAAAATTTTTGTTAATGTGTGTGTGTGGTGTGCGCGCGGGGTGTGCGTGCGTGCGTGGGTGTGTGTGTGTGGATGTATGTTTTTTTTTGTTTATTTTTTTTAGTCTTTTTTAATTTCCCTTTAGCCTAATTTCCCCCCTTTCGATATTTTTTTAAAAGGAAATACAAAAGTTGTTCTTTGTAAGCCCATTTTATTTGGAAATGTACACAATTTATGACAGGGGAAAATTTAAAAACTAAAAATTGCATTTTCCCGATGCTTTTTTAGAAAAAGTAGTTATTCCTCGGCTTGTAATAGGTACAATGGGGCCGTATTATCTACGCAATAAATATTGGCCCACTAAAAAAAATTTCATCTCGTCGTTGTCATCTTTATCATATCCTTTTATCATCGCGTCGTCGTCGTTTTCTCGTTGCGTTGTCGTATTTATAAAGATTGTGGGTGTGGTTTAGTTAAAATATCAAACACCCCCACAAAATTTAACTACAACATACAAAAATGTGAAACCTTTAACGTTTATCGTCTAATTTTTAAAATTTTGTGAGAAATAAACCCTACAGGCGTCTAAAAAGAATAAAAAGATCGAGTGCGTCAAATTCGGCCCTTTTTTACAAGGTACTTCTAAGGGCAATGTTTTATTGGGGTATGAATACTAATATTCATTAACACCCCTAACTAGCAAAAAAAGTGTCGGAATATTTATTTGTTTTGGGCAGGTTCGGCCATTTTGTGGGGGTCGAACGATTTTTTTCTATCGGATTCTTCAGGGGCTCAAATGGTCATCCAAACATACAAAAAGTCCGAGAAAGAGATGAAAACGTTTATCAAGCAAAGCTTGGAACAGGCTGAGGTATGACGGTAAATATCCATTTGTTTGGTGACTCTGCAAATTTTAGACCGTTGCTCGTCGTCAAAAGGGCGTCAGGGTATCAGGGGCACTTATTGTGTGGGTTATGATGGTGTATGTTGGATGTCCAAAAATCCAATCGTTCTTTTATGTGCATAAATGGTTGCTTTCCTTTACACAACATTTTCAATTCATGCTACAACCCTTCTGAGAGTTGTAAATAGATCAGAAAGTAAAAATTAAATGTTGAAACCTGTTATTGACATTTTTGACGTGTTTGGTCAGGGTCACCCATTTTAAGCCCATTTTTGAGGGTTTTTTTCTTTTTTTTTTATGATTATATTTAATAACCCTGTTACTAAAAAATGTTATTTTGTGGGCCAAATGATAGCTAAAATCACTTTTTGACAATGCCTCAAATTCTTGGTTTTGGCCATGGCTGCCCCTTTTGAATTGATGACTTTTTGGTCTTTCCCATGTTAAGCAGGTTAGTAAAATTTAGGTTTTCGGGTTATTATTTGTAAATTTATGGGTTTGAAGTTTTTTCTTTTCTTTTCATTTAGAATTATGAAAAAAAATAATATTGCTTTCCACTTTCAATTAAATGTCAAAACTTAAATCACGATCGGTGATTCAACATTTCCCTGATTCTGCTATGGAGCCTCGTTTCCGTTTACTACTGTCTTCCTTTTTCTCTTTAACACTATTCCATGGATTGACTTTTGGGTTTTAAATCTGTAAAAATGAAATTTTTGAATTATATTGAAATCTCAAACAATTTTGGTCAGGGAAAAGTAAAAGGGGAAAATCATTACTTCCCCCTTTTTTGTTAGTTAGTCAAAGTCTATCACTATTCACGTCTTTTTTTTTGATTCTTCCCTATTTTTTTATGTTCAATTTGTTGTAGATTGGGCCCAGGAGTAATTTAAAGGGGAAGAAAGCCAGTTTGGGGCCCCAAGTCCAATTTTTCCATTAGACAGACATGAATTAATGAAGATGAGGAGATATAAGCTTATTTTCAGTTTGTATGTATTTTTTTTCCAAAAAGCAATAATTGTATAACATTCTGTTGCCCGACTTCAAACTTCCTGATTTATGAACTGGTACTGGTGAGGCAATGCAGAGGATTACAGATTTATTTTTTTTCATATAATTTAGGCTACTTAATTCTGGTTATGCTGCCGGCTTTTGTCTTGATTCTTCTTTCGGTTGTGAGTTTGCAAAGAGGTTCTTTCATGTTTTACCCTTTGAAAAACCGGTTAAATTAAAATTTTTTTATCTTTTATTCCGAAATGGTCAGTGCCTGAAGAAAGTAGGGAACAGAATGCAGAACTTCAGTGGAAAAAAGAAACTTTTTGTCAGTGGTTAAGAACGTTTTGGCGCTCGACGGCTTCATGGGAATTGTTGTGGTGTTGAACAAAAGGGGGAAGGAAAATCAGCAGTAAGATGCCATCCAAAGAATACAGGCTTCAGGTACGTCATGGCGATCTATAATTGGTACATCAGTTTCTAAACATTGGACCTAATGTTATCTTCAAACTGATTTGCTGAATAAAGACTCCATTTTCCCCTTTATTTTATTTTTTTTTTATTTTTTCTCATTTTTTATCTGACATGAATTCCACAGATAAACATTTTTGGGAGGATTGAAATTTTCTGTTTTTTAAATTCTCTTCGTCCAAAGCTTAAAAAAAAGTTGGAGGGGAAGTTAAAGGAAAATTTCGTACAAATATGACTGCATTTTTAACATTATAGTGTTGGGACAGAGTTTTAGGTAATGAACCCTGAGCAAAAAAATTAATCACTCAATCCCAGAGTTTTTTTTCCCCTTTTCAAATTGGAAAAAAATGTATTAAAAAAAGAGTATGTAATGTTTTATTCAACTACCCCTAACATGGTAAAGAAAAAAAAATTAACTTTAAATTCGCCCTATTTTTTTCAGAAAAAAGTAATAAATGGCATGGGGTAAAAGTAACCCGGAAATCTATGGTATAGTCTGTTAGGGTTTTGTGAGTTTAAAGAACTTGCTGGATTGTAATAGGTTTGATCCCTCAAAAATAAAACGGATTGGGTCTTAAATTGAAAATTTGCCGTTTTCACTTGTTGGAAATTTAGTTCAATAAGGGGAGAAGCAAAATTTTTCAATACTTTTCTAATTGTCCCTTTCAGAAAAAATATATTTAGTTACTGGCTGAATTTTCCAAAGGTGTTCTTCAAAGGGTATTTCCATTGTCCAGTTACTCTTAAATTTCTTTCTTTTTTTTTCACCATTCCCGATTTTGTGGTCATGTTTTTTTGTAATTTTTTTGAACCCAAAAACCGACTTTGAGGTTTTTTAGACATTCTTTTTGATTATACATTTTTAATATTATAATGTGGAATCTTCTTTGTTTTTAAAAGGATAACATAACCAAAGGAATCGCAGTTATAATTTTTTAAAAGGTGGAGTCGAGCTTCATTATTGGTATTTGGAGGCAAAAAAAATTTTCTTTTGTTTTTTGTGTTTGTGTAAAACATTACCTTTTGCCAGAACCAGGTTTCCCTTTTAGTTTCCCCTCAACGTTTGTCAGTAACTCTTTTGCGTCCCAAAAACCTGTTAAAGGGGATTTAAAGAAAACGTACCCATTAAAAAAGGTTTATTTATGAAAAAAAATATGAACAATTTGAAAAAGTTTTAGAGGTTTTTTTTAAAACGATTTTAAGATAAATCTAAGTGAATAAAATTTGTCTAGACTTAATTTTTAAAATTCCTTGAATTTTTATCACTTGAGAAAGGGGGGTAAAATTTAAAACCCAGGATGAAAGGAAGGTAAATAACATTTCATCTATTGTGACATTTTAGTGGTTTGGTATTGCGAATATCTTTATGCTTTTTAAATTGTTGTAATTCCTTTTTCCGGGTATTTTGAAAGATTGAATCTGGTGAAAATCAATCTGTGGAGTTTTACAAATACTCGAAAAAAAAACCTCATTCCCAAAGCCCCAGCACCAGATCTAAAGTTTTTTACCAGAAAATGTAAGTTGTGGGATTGGTTTTTTTTTTATGGGTTGGTTTTTTTTCAAAAGTACAATTTTGACACTTAGGTTTTTGTGCAAGTTTGAAAGTTTTAAGTGTCCCCCAAAACCCCCCAGACTTATTTCCTTTGTTTGATCCCCAAAAAAAATTTTATTGAACAGCTGAAAATGAAAGGATGTATGCAGTTGATAGTAAACAGAAGAACCCCGGGTTTTTTTATTTGAGGGAAATATTTCATATGCATGTTGTTCAGTAACTTAAAAAACTATTTAATCTTGACGATGAGAAAAAAATTTTTCTTTTTAAAAAAGTCATGAAACTGCAGATAGTGTTGGAAAAGTTTTGTATTAAAAATCTTACGATATGTCTTTGAATTTTTTTATTTTTTGGATTTCGATTAATTTTCCCATTTTTTTTTTTTTTTTTTTTCCCCCAACAATTGTTTCATGTATAATTTTTTAATGTTCTTTTGTTTGTTTTTTGCGGAAAGGAGATTATCTACTTAGCAGGTTTGAAAACTGGAAAGACAAAAAAAGCGCAGCAGAACTAATTTTATTTGCCTAAAAAGTGCAAGTGAAGTTTCGTGGCGGATTTTAACCCCCACCATCCTACCCCGACTGGGTTTGGCTTTAAAATTTCAGTATTTTTCTATGGATCTTAAATTCCCCGAAAAAGCGGGTGGGGTTGGCCAAAGCGGTTTTGAGACGCATAGTGAATTGGATCCCTTGGGGGGGAAAGTTACAAAGTTTCAACCTTGAAAATGCGTTGCTGGGGGACAATTTAAACCCCTGTGGAATCAGATTTGAACACGATAATAAATGTGAGATTAAAATTTTGCTTCTATAGTTGTGGGGGGGTGTGGTTTATTTGGGTTTTGGGGAATCATGATGCACCACTTTTTTTTCCTTTCCCATCCCGTTTATGGGATATTTTGAATTTAAAGTATTTGGTTTTTGAAAAGTTCTTGTTACTTTATGTAAAATTTTACTTTGCAGTCTTCAATTCTTGTGGTCAAGGAAAGGTTGGTGGGGTTTTATAATGGGTTTTTGCTGGGTGGCGGAAAAAAGAGATTTAGAATTTCTAGTGGTATCTTACTTTCTTTTGGGGGGTCAGTTTGGATAAATAATTTTAGAAAAGGTAACCCAGAGCGTAGATTTAATGGCAGAGAATTCCCCCCATGATAGAACCCCAAAAATTGTCTGTTGTTGGGAGGGCAAAAAAATACAAGAGAAAAATTTTATTTGGGCTTTTTTGGGACCCTTGACTCCCCCCCCTATGACAGCAACTTTGGTTTTTTGGGGGGTGGGGGATGATCTCTGGCAAAAGTTCACAATATTTCCCCTGGGTGGAGGAAAAAAACTTTTTTTTAGAGAAAAAAACAGATGCAGTAATTTAATTTTTTTTCTTACAATGGCAAGAGTATGTGATTTTATAAAAACCCTTAAAATGAAAAAGGGTTTTTTTTCTTTTTTGGGAAAAAAGGAAAAAGTTTTTATGTGTAATTTGGAATTTTAAAGCTTTGTTTTATTGATATTTTTCCCCTTAAAAAAACCCTTCCCAGTTCTTTAAACTTTACTTTTTCAGTCTTGTTCTACAAGTTAGATCCTTTAAATGGGAAAATTTTGTTGAGTTTTTATTTAAAAACCCTTGAAAGGTTGAAAAAAACAAGGGAATAAAAAGTAATTGGTTAAATCTTTTGAGAGGTGGTTTACAGCTCTCAACGGGGGGGGTATGGTCGTACTCCCAGAATTTTGTTTTCTAAAATCTGAAATATTTTTGATTTTGGCCCTTAGCGTTTGAAAAATTTTGTTTTTTTAAAAAAAAAAAAAAATGGTTTTTTTTCTATGAGGTTACCCTTTTTTTTTCCTTCTTTTTTTTGGGGCTTTTCAAGGGAGAATTTGCATTTTATTATTTATTACAGTAAAATTTTTGGGCATGGTGGGTGCCAAAAGCAGCACTGCCAATTAATTTAGATTTAAGTTAGCCCATGGATCTGTGAAAAATTCCAAAGTCATGTCTTGTCGTATTTTTTACTCCCGTGCTTGGGGTGAAATTTTAGGACTACCCATTTTCCCTGACACCGGGCCCAGATTTGTGCCAAAAACTCAAAAAAATGACACAAGAGCAGTGGTGATGAGTATGGTCGACAAGGGGGGGGTGGGGGGGAAACGAGTCCCGATTTGTTTTTGTCTTGCATGGCCGCTTATACAAAAATTTTTTACGGGTGTTTTAAAAAAAAAATTGCAGCTTCCCTTTTAATCAAGTAAAAAAGAATTTATGAAGGTTTTTTTTACCGAGTTTTTCTTCTCTCTCTCTCTCTCTCTTCTTTTTCCTTTTTCTCTCCCCAACTTTCCCTTTTCTTCTATTTTTGTTTTGTTTAGTCGTTTGGGTTTTAGGGTTTGAGAGATTAGATATTTTAATGAACAAGAATGATTGAATTAATTTTCTCTTTTATCTTTGTTAGAAATTAAAGTTTCAATTTATTATTGTAAGCTATAACCCCTTTGTTGCAGGGGGTCTTTTCTTCTGGTTTTTTTCTGTGTTGGGCTTGGAAGGGATTTTTTGTCCTTTGGGGAGGATGGAAAACAGTCCCAAAAGTAATTTTAAAGTTTTAAGGAGTGGGGATTTGTAAATTTTTTGAAATTTCTCCCCTGTTAAATACTGTATATTTTTTTGTTTTGAAAATTTAAAATTTTAACCCTTTCTGTCCCCCACTCACATAATTTTTCCTTAATTTTTTTATCTCCCAAAATAAAACCCCCAAAACTCAAAA
>NW_027624487.1:0-8163 GCF_034508935.2 Berghia stephanieae | reverse complement strand
ATGTTCTTATTAATTTAACAAAGACATTCTTAAAAAGTTTTTTGATTTAGGCCTAAAAAGAAAAAATCGAAAAAGAAAAAATGTACATTTTGTCGCAAAAAATGGAAAATTTTGTTTTGTGGTGGAAAGGAGAGGGTTTAAAAAAAAAACGCATACACATAAAAGGTTTTGTGCGAGAATTTTTAGAAAATCTTTCCAAAAAGTTTAAAAAAACAAAACAAAAAAAACCTTTACCCTTTTATATAGTGAATATTTAAAGGGGCTCAAGCGTTTTTTCAAGGGGTAACCTAACGAGACATACCCCTGTTGGCGATTACAATTTTTTTCCGTTTGAACAACGTTTTTTAAAGGCCATTTTACACCTGAGCGGTGAGAGAATGTGAGTAAAGGCCTTTTCCAAGGACTAACTATGCCCCCCGAGCGAGGCTCGAACCCAGGCCCTTTTTCCGCCCCGGAAAAGCGAGTTCAACCGCTAGCCAAATAAAAAAAAAAATCAAAATATGTGGAATCTCGATAAAGTCGTGGGATAAAAAGATTGGGGTCCCTTAAGAAAGGGCTGACTTTATCTTTTTTTAAAGAAAATTTATCGAGCTTTGTATATTATTTCGTTGTGGTGATTTTACCCTTTTTAATGATAATTATCAGAGACGTATGTTTGGCTTTTTATCTTTGTTGCTTTCAGTTTATTCTTGTCATTACTTTTTAATCATAAAATTTATACTTTATGATTCGTTCGATCATGAAAAATTTTCAAAAACTTCAGTATTATAGATAGTAAATTTTCGACTTTCATTGCCGTATTTGTATATTTTTTCCTTACATTTAAAGGGTTGTGTAAAACGTTGGTGAATGTACAATAAGCTATTGAATTTTTGCAATTATAAAATTGTTAAGGCGTTCAAAGATAATATCTATATGCCTTTAATAATAAAATAAATAAGGAAATAAAATTTGATTCAGAAAAAAATGTGGGTTAAATAAAAGTGTTGCTGTAAGCAGAAGTTGTTTTGAAGTGTTGAATTTATGCGGATTCGACTATAAAAAAATAGAAAATGAAACCCAATCGAATCAAAGGGTTTTTTTAATTGGAGGAAATCGTGCTAAAAGAACAAATCATTGTTTAATTTAAAACTTTGAATCAAATTAAATTATGTCTTTATTTAAAGAAAAAAAGAGTCTTGTTTCTTTAACTTCAAAAAAATCTACAAATTTCTTTCTTTTGGGACTTGACCCAGTTTTCCTACTATAAAAAAGTCTGAAACTAGGTTTGAATTAACATGTTAGCAAAAAAAAAAAAAATTTATAAAAGAAAAAACTCATCCAAAAATCACCTGACTTGACGGGCCGAGACAGACTATTTTTTTGGCGATTTTTTTTTTTTCTTGTATTTTTTTTCGTTTTCTTTTGGATTGTTTCATTACCCCCTTTTTTCAAAAATTTAAAAACATCATCATCATCATCACATCTCATCATCATCTCATTTCATATCATCTCATCATCATCATCATTATTCCCTTTTTACCCTGGGTCGGGTATAGATAATTCAAGATGAGTCACTCAGGTGTTTTTGTTTTTTTGCCACCCTGGTTTGTGAGTAAAGCTCACTGAACTGTTTTAAACCCTACATAAACGTTTTTGGAAAAAAAACAGTTTTTGTGTGTTGGTCCCTTATACTTCGGATGGCAATGTTATGGCTTCTTCCCCAAACGCATACTATCTATAGGCCCCAGACAAAGATGAAAAAACCAGGGAATGAAAAGTAGGGGGGTCCCGTCCAAACTCAGTTATAATTTACACGACACCCCCCGCCGGCAGGGAGAAAAGCTAGGGCAGGGGCGGCCCCCCCCAAAACCCACTGAGCTATCCAGCACAGATAAACAGTTTCCACCCTGCCCATCCCGGGCCTGATTTAAGAAAAAAATCCGTTCCATTTCTATCATTTCTTTTTGGGATCATTCTTTAATCTTCTACATGTTTCCGAGGCTTCCCCTTATTTTTTTGGCCGGAAGGGTTCCAGTCCAATATTCTTTGTTATAGTGGAGTGCTGGTCCATAATTTGTTTCTTCTTGTTAGTTCATCCCGATAAATCCAGAAAATGATATGGCGCCAAAGTGGATTTGACGTTTTTTTTTTTTAACAGCGTTTCAGGTGAATGTTCTTGTTTTTTACAATTTTGTTTTTGTTTCTTTTTTTTTTTTGGGTTTTTTTTTTTTTTTTTTAGAAATCTAAACATTTTTTGTTAAATACATTTGCGTTCCCCCGGGGACTAACAGTCGGGGAAATAGCGTGTATTTATTTAAAGGGAAACCAAATTTTTCATGGTCAAAAAAAGGCAAAGCGGTTTTACATTACACAAAGTCTGCTTTGGGGGAAAGGTGGGGATTGACAGTCTGACTATCAAAAAGAAATGTTTGGAATGGTAAACATCAGGTAATAACTTACGGCGTTTTTACGGGCTGTAAAGGTTGTGAAGGGGGAGGGGTAAAACACCTTACGTAAAATGAAAACAAAAAAAAAATCTGTGAGGGAAGGAAATGGCACAGTAAATCAATCAAAGGGTGAGCAACGTAAAGTTTTTGGAAATTACACATTATTGGGTGATTAGGACGGGTGGTTGGAACGTGTTTAACAGTTGTTTTTTGAATGTAAATTAAAAAGGGGCCTGAAAAATTTTTAAAAAATGTCCAGTCGGTTCTATGGTAAATTTTAAAATTTAAAAAAAAAAAAGGGGGAAGGGAAAGAAGAAGAAGAAAAGAAGAAGAAGAAGAAGAAAAAAAAGAAGAAGAAGAAGAAAGAAGAAGAAAAAAAGAAGAAAAAGGGAAGAAGAAAGTAAATGGGGAATGGAAACCGATTATGGTAAGTGTGCGATGGTTATCTTATGATTGTGGGATTGTGTGAGGGCCCCCATGTGATGTGATTATGTGATGTGATGCTGAGGGTGACGACGACGCACCCCCGCCCGCCCCCGCCGTCGACGACGAGAGAAAATGATGGATTGTGAAAATGATGATGATGTAATGATGAGTGAGGTGATGATGTGTTTGATGATGATTGATAGGGATGAGATAGATGATATGAGTGAGGAGACGGAGTTTGGGGGTGGTGTTAAAATTTTAAAAAAAATAAAATTTTTTCCCTTTGTTGTTAGTGGGGTTGGGGATGGAATTGGGGGTGGTGGTTGGGCCCTTATAGTAGGGGAGGTGTAAGGAAAAATAGAAAGCACCGTGGGGGAAAGGTATAGTAGGGGAACCCCCTTTGAAAGTATTTAAAAAAATTTTTGTAAAAATTTTAAAGAGTAGTATTTAGGAGTAGTAGTAGGTAGGTGGGTTTAGGTAGGTAGGTGGTAGTTGAGTATGGGGTATAAGTTAGTAGAGTGTATTAGAGTAGAGTAGCGTGGAGTAGTGTATTTGAACAGTAACGGTAGAATATGCAGCAGCAGCAGCACCCAGCAGTAGTATAGGTGGTAGTAGTAGTAGTATAGTAGCGCGCAGTAGAGTAGTGGAAAGAAAGTATAGTGTAGATTTAGTAGTGTAGAGTGTAGTAAAAAAGAGTAATTTTTGTGTAGTAAGTAGTAGTAGTTGTGTAGTAGTAGTAAGTAGAGTGTAGTATAGTAGCTAGAAAAGTTGTAGTGTGTAGTGTAGTAGTAGAAAGGTAGTGTAGTGTAGTAGTAATGTAGTTGTAGTGTAGTAGTAGTGTATTTTAGTAGCGTATAGTATTGTATAGTGTAGTATTGTATAGTATAGTGAGTAGAGTAGTAGTAGTAGTAAGCTTTTTTTTATTTTTTTGTAGAAGGGATGGGGGAAAAAGGGGAAAAGTAGACTTTGACGAAGCTTTCCGACACAAAAACAGTCTAGAAATACACCCGACTCCATAGTTTTACCCCAAATGTTCTTTAGTAACTCCTGCATTTGCTTATCCCCATCAAACCCCTCCGGAGCGCGGGTACCCCCCTCTCATTGATAAGGACACAAAATTAATGTTTTTCCCTAAAGCCTGAATCCATTAAAAACCCTGAAAACGAAAGAATACACAAATATTCTGTATGGTCCCCCTAACCATAAAACACGATGGATTTTGGATAAAAATTTTTTTTTTACTATTTATACTACTATATACTATACTACACTATACTATACTACACTACTACTACTACTACTACTACTACTATTAAACTACATTACCTACTGCCACTACTACTACTACTACTACCTACTACTCTATTTAATACTACACTACATACTACTATATACTACTCCTCTCCTCCTCCTCCTACTACTACAATACTTACTACTTTTAATATACTTTTACTTTAATACTCTACTACTATACTATACTACTATATACTTACTATTTACTATTACTACTACAATATATAACTAACTACTACTACTATACTATACCTTCTACTACTACTATACTACTACTACTCAAATACTCAATAAGTGTAGTGTATTTTACTATCTACTACTACTACACTCACTCCCATACTTATACACACTTATATACCCTATACTACACTACTCTACTAGTACTATATCTACTACTACTACTAAACTACTACTACTACTTACTATACTAATACTACTACAATCACTACTCTTACTACTCTACTTACACTACTACTACTACTATACTACTATACTTTTTCCCCATCGTTTCCTCTTTACTTCATGTTACTTTTCTTTACCAAAAGCAGGTAAATCATGGTTATGCCTTTTTTTAAGTTTTAGAAAAAAGGGAATTCCCCATTGAAGGGCGGATTTTTAACTCTTCAAAAAATAGCCCATATTTAAATGTGACAAAAAGATAAGTGGGGGCTATGTGGCTAGTGGTATGAACTGCTTTCGGATGGAATGACCTGAGTTCGGCCTCGTCGGCGCATAGTTGAGTCCTTGGAAAGACTCTTTACTACATTCTCTCACCGTACTCAGGTGTAAAATGAGTCCTGGCCGTTAACAGCGTTTGTCTTGTCCGAAAAATTGAATATCGCCTAACAGGGTATTCTCCTACATTTTAAAAATGTTGCGTTGCCCAGGGCCCCCTTGTAAAGCGCATTGGCACTTAAAGTGGATATTGCGCTAAAAAAATGCCAATAAAAGAAAATCCCATTTTCATCATCTTTATTTTATAATCTCTTGAGAGAATTAGCCATAACATAATGCCATTTTGGACGAAGGTCAAATTGCTTAGTTTCAAAGAATAGAAAAGAAACTGGAAATCCTTTTTAAACCAAAAAAAAAGTCATTTCAAATTCTTAATGGGGGGAAAAAAAAAAAAAAAAAAAAAAAAACAAAAACAAAACAAAAAAAAGAAAAAAATTTAAAACAACAAAAAAAATTCGACAATCTTTTGTTGGTTTCTTTAAGAACCAAAAAAAAAAAAAATAAACAAAGTTTAAATTTTGTCCCGCATAATTACCACCAACGAACCGACCTTTTCAAATTGTTTGACCTTCTATAAAGGAAAAAAAAGAACACTTTCGGGGTGTGCCCTTTTCCTTGATGTGTAGTTTTATTCTTAAAAAGTAATTTAAAAAAAAAAAAAAGAATTTTTTAAATATGATACGGTTTACCCATTAAGCTTAATGGTAAATTCACATACGTTTTAAACCCTGAGGAAAAAAATTTATGTTAAGGTCATTAGTTTGTTTGTTTTTTAAATCAACATTTTATAAGAGATCAAAGGGAAGGGGAAAATGAAGGTTATTAATGTTGTTATCCCCTTCAAATTTTATTTCTTTTTTTCTGGGGGTTTGGGGTAGAGTTATATATTTACCCGCGTGTTGTCTAGTATTATGTCTGAATGAACCGTGAAGAAAGTAATTTATTTTTAAAATTAAAATCATCAGAATTTAAAAACGATTTTTTTTACATTTGGACTTTAATTTTTAAAAAAATGCAAAGAAAAAATAAAAAAACACACACAAAAAAAAAAAAAAAAAAAAAAAAAAAAAAAAAAATATAAAAAACAAAAAGACAAAAACAAAAAAAAAAAACAAAAAAAAAAAACTTGAGATTTTATTAGGCAAAAAATTTTCGATAAAAGGCTAGAAGGACTTTACAAGGGGGCCCCCCAGCTAACAGCAAAACAAACAGTGGGAGCAAGAAATGACACCTGTATTTTTTCGGATACCCACAATTTTTTTCTCGCTGTAAATTCTGTTTACGGCCCGGGTATCATTTTACACTGAGTAAAATGGATGAGAAAAAAGTGAGAAAGAGTTGTTTTCCAGGGGGACTCATATCCCCCGCTTAGAGCGGCCCCTTTGAACCTGGCCCTTACAAACCCGAAAGGCGAGTGTCTACCACTAACTACATAAAATAAAAACCAGATGAAGGAAAGCTAATTTTCAGTTAAAATCATACAAATTTTTCAATTATTATTTTATTTTAAATTTTTTTAGAAATTTTGAGACCTAATGTCACTGTTTTGAGTTGGTTTTGAGGTATTTTGGTCGTTGTATGACATTCGCCTTCGGCCCGGGAAAGGCCCTGGGTTGGGTTCCGCTCTGAGCGGCGATGTTTGGGGGGTCCTCGGAAAAGGCCTTTATCACATTCTCCGACCGTCTCAGGAAAACAGCGTTGTCTTGTCGGAAATACAATTGAAATATTTTTCCTAACAGGATATTCTTGCCCTACTATTTTTAAATGCTGTTGTTGGCGGGGGTTTTTGAGCACGTTTAGTGGATATTGCCTATATTAATCCTCAAGTGTTTAAATTTTTTAAAGACATCTTAAAGTTGGGGAAAAAATTGAATATTAATCAGGTTGATCGGCCGCTATTTCCCTTTTTGGGGTTTTTAGGGGTCACATATATAAAACAGAGCTTCTGAAGTGTCTTTTTTAAAATTTTAATATTTCTGTATTCAATAGTTTGGCTTTTTTAACCAAATGTTGGTTATCGGCAGTGTTCGTAAAACTTTTATTTGTAGTTGTTTTTTTTGGTCGTTTTTTTGAAAAGGTTATTACAAAAAATAATTAAATTCAGGTCTCTCTCTCTCTCTCTCTCCCTCTTCTCTCTCTCTCTCTTCCTTATACGACACCCCCCCCCCACACACACACCCCCACCTCTCTCAACACCACGCATAGTACACACGTTAATAATATTAACGACATTGATAAAAGATTACCAGTGTTTGCGGGGTAAAAACAAAATTCCCGTGACCGTGATTAACACTTTATAGATCCGCAATAAACTGCTCGCATTTTCGAAAATTTAATTGGCATCCTAAATTCTATGAAATAAAAAAGGGGTTTTGTAAATTGAACATTTTTTTAGTATGTTAAAAATCTTTTGAATTAAAAGGGGTCCCCATGGCTCAGTGGTAGAACATTCAAATTTAAAAAACCTGTGAAGTCGATCTTTTTTCCCTCACATGTTCACCCCCATGACTGGGTATTGGGGCTATTGATCTGGGTTGGAAAGTACTTTGCGATAAATTGCGTCCCCGAAATAGGAAGTTTTTTTGTTTGTCCGTTTCACGCTTTTAAAAAAGGGATAAAAACCCTAGCCCTCGTTAACAATGCCTGACATGACCAATAAAGACGTCTAAAAGCCAGTCTTTGGCCCAAAAGAAAACAAAATTTTGGGTTGTTTCAATAGTTCAACCCAAAGGGGGCCCCTTGACCATGGCATACGAACGACAACACAGGCGGGGCTAAAACCAAATAATAACGTCAAAAAGCCGTCTTTTGGGGTTTCGTGTCAGGCTTTTAAATTAAAGATGGGGTACGGAAAAAACCTGGGTCTGAAAGGACCCACTTAGAAGCTGCTGAATTCGGGATCAATTTTTTTTTTTTTTTTACCCCTTTAAACCCTTTTTTGGGGGTTTAATTCCAAGTAAGAACAAAATTCGCTTTTTTCCGCTGGCAAAAATTTCCCTTTAGCCGTAACAGCCGGCGGGGACATTAGGATGATTTACTCTTTTATCTAATCCATAAAAAAAGGATTCCGAAAGTTTTTCCTTTGCCAATAATTTTTTCCCCGCTTTTCCATTATTTTAAAGTGTATCTTCATTAAACATTCATGATAAAATTGGGCGGTGCTACCTTAAGCTTTTACCCATAAACAGATTCCGTTATTTTTTAAAAATTTTATTTTTTGAAAACGTTTAGTAAAAAAAAGAATTTTTTGTCTATTTTTTTTAAAAGATGTTTTTAAAAA
>NW_027624485.1:0-8167 GCF_034508935.2 Berghia stephanieae | reverse complement strand
AGAAGAAGAAGAAGAAGAAGAAGAAGAAGAAGAAGAAGAAGAAGAAAGAAGAAGAAGAAGAAGAAGAAGAGAAGAAGAAGAAGAAGAAGAAGAAGAAGAAGAAGAAGAAGAAGAAGAAGAAGAAGAAGAAGAAGAAGAAGAAGAAGAAGAAGAAGAAGAAGAAGAAGAAGAAGAAGAAGAAGAAAGAAGAAGAAGAAGAAGAAGAAGAAGAAGAAGAAGAAGAAGAAAGAAGAAGAAGAAGAAGAAGAAGAAGAAGAAGAAGAAGAAGAAGAAGAAGAGAAGAAGAAGAGAAGAAGAAGAAGAAGAAGAGGAGGAAGAAGAGGAGGAGGAGGAGAACGAATTTGGTATAAATGAAATTGAATTGAATCGAAATTGAGTCCTACCAAAATAAACACACTGTCATGTTGCTGTTTGATAATAAGCCATATTTTAATTATAAAAAAATACTTTATTTTAAAGAAATTCAAAATTTATCCATAGCAGTTTCAAATTATATGAAAGTCATTAAATAAGTAAAATAATAAATAATTCGATAATAGATGAAATAATAGAATAGGACATACAATTATATACATCTCATGTAGTTCCATATCTGAAGCAGACGTCGGAGGTCATCTTCCGCCAAGCTGATCTATCTCTTGCCAATTCTATTAAAGCAGCGCCACCTTTCTCAGCTTCATCTGTCCAAGTTCTTATCCCTTTCAAATACGTTATTCTTTGTCTTCCTCTTATTCTTTTTCCATTCATCTTTCCAGTCAAGGCGAGTATTTCCAAACCAGGGTGGCGGATAATGTGTCCTAAAAATTCCATTTGGCGTTTGATGATTTATACATAAAGATGCAAAATGTCTCTGATATGATGACAAACTATGAAAATACTACTTGCGATATAGATAGAATGAAATTGACGTCAATCGGGTCTTTGTTATTGTTTTTTTTTTGTTTGCCACCCAGTAATTCTCACTTAACTGTATTATTTTATTATCCAGACTATAAAAGTTCATGGTTACACAGAGTTTTGTGTGTTGGTCCGTTATACTTCCTGATGTCATTGTTGTGAGCTTCTTATCCAAGCGCATACTATCTATAACACTGTAACGCAATGTCTAATTACAGAATATGATGACACAATGGCCGAGTTCCTTGAAAAGACGTCACCCACTGATTTGAATAGATTGCGAGTTTAAATCGTGCTGAAAACGTCTCACTGAAGCACATAGAAGTTGTGATGGGAGTCATATTTGAGAGAGAAAAAATGTGAAACCGAAGCTCGGTCATACGGAAGAGAAAAGAAGAAATTGAAAAAAAAAAAGATTATATAAAAAGAGAAAAACATTAATGAAACTTAACTTTTTTAAAGAAAGAGGATGGCCGAGCGACAGAATGATGGTCTATTTTTATGAATTTCCTTTTATCTTCTTGAATTGAAATTGAAATTTGTAATTTTAAATGTAATGTCGAGATAGAAATATTTTGATAGATAGATAGCACATGATAGACGGATATATATGTATATATATATATATATATAATATATATATATATATATATACATATATATATTATATATATATATATATAGATAGATAGAGACACACACACACCACAATCAAACACACACACATGTATATAGAAAGAGGGATAGAGGAAAATATATATATATATATATATATATATATATATATATATATATATATATTTATTTATATATATATATATATATATATTTATATATATATATATATGTATATATATAAGATAGATAGAGAGAGAAGAGAGAGAGAGAGAGAGAGAGAGAGAGAGAGAGAGAGAGAGAGAGAGAGAGAGAGAGAGAATGAAGGAGAAGGAGGGTAAATAAAACCTGTTGAAATTAAAAATAGTAACTTCACTGGCAAAGACAATTTAAATTTCAGGAAAATTGTATTTCGTTGACAAGTCATCTGTTTTTCAACCGCTACTATCGTAAGGAGTCCCTGAAGGTTAAATTTGACTTCCATTCCAAACTCTATCAAACTAACCAGGTTGTCCTGCCGTCCTCTGGAAAAACACGTATTCTAAATTTTGACCAGAAAACTCATCTTTCAAATATCGATCGATTAAACTGACCCTTATCTTGTCAAAAACTCTCAAACCTGGGACTTCCGGCGGAAGATGACAAGATGATTGATCGATATTTAAAAGATGAGTTTTCTTTCCAAAATTTTAAATTCTTGTTTTTTTTTTCTTCCAGAGAACGGCTGTTGTGGGATGAGACTTTCACGAATGTCCGATCCAATCCCAACCTGTCCATTTTCATTTAGTCCCCCATTTTATTCTCGCTCCTATTTCCCTTGTTTATAATCAATAATTCTACCCGCAGTCTAGAATCTCAAAATCACATCTCCACACGAAATCTCGCCATTTCAAAGAGGCATCATCCCCTTTTCTATTTTGTTTTCTTGAATTCAGATGATACATTGCATATTCATCTTTCTTTCTTTTTTATTTTTTCCATAAAACGAAAGTCAGTCCATCATAGTCATATCATTTATAAAAAGGTCAGTTTTGTTTTTCCCGGGCAAAGTTGAAATATTTCCTGACCCCCATCTCTACCCAATTTTGATTGCATAAATAGGATTTAGAAAGAAAGAAGGCCTACCATACTAGCGTCCAACCTACAAGATAAGAAGCAATTGGTTCTGTCCATTTAACACTTCAGACACGATGATAATGATAATATCCGGTGTCCATGCGCCTTATGAGGACAACTAATACGTTGATTGTTGTGAGGAAATTTGGATATTATTCTTGTTTAATTTTTTTTATTTGTAATTTCCATTAAACTGTTTCGGAGTAGTCATTTTTTTAATATGGTCCAAAATAACACGTTTTTAAAGGTTTATCTGGCTGAATTGAGAAGCTTCACTTTCTATTATTCTTACACAAGTTAAAAGAAAACCTTTCAGTTAATTGTCTTTATTCCTTCTCTCTCTCTCTCTCTCTCTCTCTCTCTCTCTCTCTCTCTCTCTCTCTCTCTCTCTCTCTCTTGCTATTGGCGCTATGCGTTTAGTTATTTCACTCACCAACACACAAAACTATGTCTAATTGATAGGATTTAGTGAGAACTGCTCATAAAAATGGCTGGCGCAAAATTAGTCATCTTTACTCATATGTCTTCTTAATCAGGTTTAAAATAAGTACGTGGTCCCTAACAGCGTTTTATTTGTCGAATATATATCGCCTTATCTCGTCCATCATTTTTGCTTTGACCCCCTGTAAAGCCCTTCAAAACAGTTTGAAGATATATAAAAGCTCGTGTTGTTTTAACCTCCAAAATCAAGGATAATATACTTTTGATTGTTTAAAAGTAACAGATTTCATTTGACAAAAACAGGATTATTGTATTCCCTAGTGCCATTACCCCGTAAATAAAACAAAAACTCCATAACAACAATTTCATTGTTCTTGCGTGATGAAAAGACATATCTAGTGAAAAATGCTGATATATTATATTTTTTTGTGTGTGTTATTGGGATTTGTGCCTATTTGATTATTGGTAGAAATGACTTGACACAATGTCCCAAAGGGACTATTTATCGCTGTGCGAGTACAACAGTAATACTAGCCGACACGCGCTTTGGGCCACAACTGTGCACTCTAAATATATACGCTGTATCCAAAAGACAAAACAAATGATAGATACTGCCTGGTTTGAGTGAAGAAGAAAATAATTTGGGAGTAGCAGATCGTAGACGTACTTGTTAACCCTATGATTGATCTATAACCGGAGGTGTTTTTATATTAGAGATAGACTATTGATTTTTGGTTCTATCTACGTCCCAGATTAGCTAAATTTTTTTTCTAGTTTCGTTTGTTTTTCGTGAATTAGGACTTATAATCTTCAGCGTTGTAAAAGAAAATTTATAAAACCGGCATATTATTAGTCATTACAAATGTCTTAACGTAATTGATTATCCTAGGACAAAACTTTCCACAATGCACTTATTCAAGTTGGACCTATAATTTGGTTTGAACTAATATTGATTCACGCTACTATCCACCGCCAAAACTACTGGAGTGTCTTTTCATGAATTTATTATTTTATATTTTAAAAATATATATATATGATTTTATTTTGTTCGGTGCCAAAGACACAAAAAACACACAAAAAAGTTCATTTCTCTCTCATCGATTTTGTTGTAGTTTTTCCATTATGTTTGTTTTCGTAATGAATAAACTGTGATTCGTCATCTATTCTGTCATACGCTGAGGAAATATATTTTTTTAAATTTTGGCCAAAAAACTTGTCCTCCAACTTTCGATCGATATTAAAATAACCCTCATCTTGTCAAAAACTCTCAAACCTGAGATTTCATTTGAGAGATTTTGCAATTTAATCGATCGTTGAAGGACATCGGCAGATCGGGTTTGAGAGTTTTCATACAAGATGAGGGTCATTTTAATAGATCGATGGTAAAAGAATGAGTTTTCTGGCCAATATGTTCAAAATGTGTTTTTTTTAGTACTGTAGTATTGCTTCCAGATTATCAGAGCGAGGTCCCATGTTTGAGAGTTTTTACAAGACGAGGGTCATTTCAATAAATCGATGTTTGAAGGACGCGTTTTCTCGTCAAATTTCCAAATTCATGTCTTTCTAGAGTACGGCAGCAGTTAACTGGTTAACGGATTATGACAAGCATCAAGCAATGAAAGATGAATCATCCATCACAAATATAGACTAGGCAACAACTGTGAAAAATATCTGCCATAGTTTCTTCTTTTCTTCCTTACACGGTTTGACTACCTGCCTTACCTGTCAACTCCTCCTAAATAGCTCACGCTGTGACGTTACGAAGGGGATGGTTTTACTTAGATGGATTGTCAATGACGGCAACAGGCTAATCTAGAGGGCCAGTCCGAATGGTTGGTAATGGCAATGGCCCATAGCAATATAGAGAGTGTATAGAGAGCATTGCAATGGCCAGATAGAGTGAGCAGTAACTAACAGGAGTTTAGTCATGCTATATGCGCCGAGAATGTCTCGAGAGTCTTCCCAAGGGTATTGAGGAGACGATTGAGTCCAGACCGGTTACCATGGGTTTGTAATAGGGCGTGCCAACTGTTACCTATAATTATGAACTGGAATGAGTCATAGTAAAAGGTATAGATATATGCTTTTGCTTTCCCACCCTGTCTTGAGTTGTATCAATTTAATCATCAACAGAATCGGTTTAGGAACTCTCAATTGACTTAATCAAGGAAAAAGATCATACAATAAGAATCCACCGTGTAAGAAATAAAAATAACAACAAATACAATATTTTGAAAATCTAACAGAACAAAATAAAAAAATAAAGAAAAAATAAACAAATCCTAAATAAATGAGCCTGGAAAAGAAAACAAAAAATAATAAAATAAACAGAATAAAGAAGAAATAACAACTTAAAAGCTATCAAAAAACATTACAATCATATTTAATCCAAATGTTTTTAAATATGTTAAATTCGTTTAAATATCTAGTAATGAGCAATATGACTATTGCGTTTCTTTAAAAGAGTTGAATATCTGCGTCAGCAACATTTAAATTATAAAACATTTTGTGGTTGTTGTTGATTAACATCTCTGGTGATTTTTAAGCGACAGATGGATAATGAATAATATGTAAAGTGGCGTTTGTCTGCTATCAATGGCGGCAGACATTATGTGGAGATTATGCCCAAATGGTTCCCCGATATGCCCAAATGGTCCCCGATATGCCCTAATGGTCCCCGATATGCCCAAATGGTCCCCGATATGCCCAAATGGTCCCCGATATGCCCAAATGGTCCCCGATATGCCCAAATGGTCCCCGATATGCCCAAATGGTTCCCCGATATGCCCAAATGGTCCCCGATATGCCCAAATGGTCCCCGATATGCCCAAATGGTCCCCGATATGCCCAAATGACTGTGTGCAATGGCGAGCAATGGAAGTGTTACGCCAGTGAGTTACAGTCTTAGCGTGCATGTTGGCCATATTCAATTGTACTCAATCTTAGCCCACCACCGGCTAGAATGCTCACGGCGTCATGGTTCTCTGGAAGCGCCAAGGGATTATTAGATAGTGAGTGATGCCACGGATCACCGCCTAAACGGTAAAATCTTACGGTGACAAAGAAACGTTGCTTTCAGGGGCAATGATTTAACATTAAGACATTTTTACAATTTAATTGTAGGCAGTGGTAACTATTGTCATGCAGATCTTTTGCATTGGAATTTCACTAAAAAATGTATGCAGCTTCATTTCAAATTTTAATGTTGGACAAGTAGAGATTCAAATCAATCATGTCCGGACGGCTTTAAAGTCATTGTTATTATTTTTAAAATATTAAGACACTTTAGACTGTTTTTGTTTTTGTTTGGACAGTTTTTGTACTATATATCAATCATCACTTTGCTATTTGGCTAACTTTGCACTTAGCCGATGGTTGGATGGGAATGCATATTCTGAAGTGTGGAGAAGAGGTGCTGTTCACTTGTTATCGATGCGAGAAATAATTTCTGTGTGGTTGCTTTCCACTTTCCATCCAGTTATTGCTGTGAAGAAGACGTAATGTTAGATATAGTGTTATTGCTATCTCTCTTCACTATCGCCTAATTGCATGCAGGTATAATGGGCTTCTTGTTTTGGTTTGGGTGATGCTTGTTTGAGTGGTGCCGACACAACAAAGTCATAGGAAGCCATAGCTTCCATGCTTATCGTTTTATTTCTTTTATACCGCGGTAAAAAGTCAGTATGTCTTTACGTGTTGGGTCATTCTAACACGGCCTGTTTTTCATTTTGGAGCCAAGTCAAACATTATTATCCATTTTTTGCTTCTTTTTTTTTTCAATACGATCTTTTTCCGAAGAATATTGTGATGATTTTTCAAATAGGTGTTCGAATGGTAACAGATGGAAATTAATTGAAATAAATACTTTTATTTTTTTTTTAGTCGTCATACTAAACTAAAACAATTTAGTACTGCTTTCGAAGCACACACTTCTTGATTTGCTAGTGTCAATGCCTCACGCCGTAGCGGTTATCCTGGATCATCAGCAGTTGTCTTTATCTTGAATTTGGTGAAATTTTTATATCCACGCAAAAACACATCAATACTACTTAGATCGGTAATTGATTTTATTTTAAAGGTTATGTTTTGACGTATAAGGTCTTGATTTATCATATGAACAAAGGACTTTCTCACCTCTTTGTACAATAAATCACTGCTTATTATAATTTTAAAAATGCCCTCGTGAATTCGTCGAAATTATAATGTGATGAGTGGTAGATCCGATAACAGCATGTCAGTCTTTGTGGCGCTCAGCATGATAGGCTTAATAAATCAGCATGTAGCAGATAGAGCATGCAGGAAAGCTGAATATCGCACAGCAGGTGCATTGTCCGAGGCACATAGATATCAGTGCATTGGCCAAGGTTCGAGAAATGAGAGTAAATTCCTGTGCGCTTAGTAAGTCGACTGCCACAATCTGACTGACGACAGATGTGCGCTAGTTTTACTATGTGGTCTATGGACTTGCACCCAAAGTCTATTGCACTCTCTAGATGAAAAAAGGGTCAAGTGGTTTTATCGACCAATTTTTTGCGGCTTTTCCCCTCCTCGTCCCTCTCCTTTTTTCCAATTTTTTTTGAACTCAATGAACTTTTGAACTGAATAGTTTTTGCTTTCTTCTCAATCATCGACCCAAGGTGTGCTCATTCTAATAGTAAAGTCTCATAATATATCTTTTTTGTACCTTCATATTGTATCTATTCAAACACAAATGAGCGATTCTATTGATGCTATGCGTTTAGATACATGCACACAACATCAGCCAGTCGGATATAAAGTACTAACATACAAAATTATACTTAGACAAATTTACATATTTGGGTAGCATTGTTTCAACATCTGGAGGAACAGATGAACACATAGAGGGTAGAATAGGAAAAGCACCACATGCTTTTATCACCCTCAGACTTATATGGAAATCAACAAATCTATCACTGAAAAACAAATTCAGAATATACAACACTAACGTAAAATCAGTATTTCTGTATGGCTCAGAAATATTGTAGTAATGACACTGGTATTTAATTTAAGGAAATTACATACCAGTATCATTACTACTATGACTACTACTACTATCTACTACTACTACTACACTACT